>NC_065881.2:87254723-87467223 GCF_932274485.2 Patella vulgata | reverse complement strand
TTGTGGAACATGCAGCGCTGTTGAATCACAACCACATGTGACCAGTTTATCCCGGATTGTTACGGAGTATGATGTTATATTTGCATACTTCATTATCTCGAAAACCACATGTGACCAGTTTATCCCGGATTGTTACGGAGTATGATGTTATATTTGCATACTTCATTATTTCGAAAACCACCCATGTCAAGTATTTGACATAATCACCTATAGATTTTCACGAGACTGTAATTCTGATCATCCAGACACGTCATTATAAGGATAACAATAATACATTGTAGACCCATACATCATGCCACGCAACAACTAAAAAACTTAATAAAATCTAATTTAGTGTGAATAGCATGTTAAAAGTCATATTTATATCTAAGTAATTAAGTTTCTCATGAGGAGAGAATGTTTCGAGGCCAGACAGTATGATGTATAGCCTTTCTCTCAACGTAACTGGACAACCTGACCTTTATTTTGTTTAGATATTAACCAGACAGTTTATAATTATGCGTTATTTTGAGTATCAGAATAGATGTTGATGTCATGTTTGATCAGATCACGTAGATTTTATTATAAAACAAGTCTGTTGTTCTCTTCAACAAGGGGCAGGGCAGGTGGGCAGGGGGGCAGAGGGGGGGGGGTCAAGTGGCCTAACGCTTATGCTTATAAATCCCACTTATATTTGAGGGGTCTTGGATGACCTAGTGGTTTAATGTGTACGCATGAAATCATAAGGCCTATCATTAAGTCAAGTGGCGTGCTTCGGTCCAAAGGGTTGTCTGCCAACTCAGTGGGTTTTCTCTGGATCCTTTGGTTTTATCTCATATGTTAGTTTCAAAATGACCTAGTTAAGGTAAACTCCACTTGACACAAACTAGGTCATTTTGGAACTGAGATAAGAGATAAAACAAGAGGAGCTGGTGCCACGGTGGCTAAGTGGGTAAGACGCTGTCTCTCAAACTTGGTGGTCAAGTGGTCGATCCCTACATTGACGGAGAAAGTTCATCAGGATTTTCCGATGTGGTTCCCCCTTGTCAGTGATGCAGGACGGAGGGCCTGACAAGGACAGCTGTCTATAGTCATAATGAATGAATGTGAAAGAAGTTAGTGTTAAATATATAAGATCAAATGATACCCTGATTACAGTGATATACATGTTCTTGGTTTCTGTATTTACAGTCATTATTCTTGTCTGTTTTATACCTAGTTTTTTTTTATGTTAAAGGGACAATAACACTTTTGCTGGCTTGACAGCTCCAGAAAATAAAAAATAGCCTCATTCTAAGTACTAGATGTGTTAGTGTCCTACCTGTTGTGTAAATTATCCATTAAATCCTATTTTACTTGTCCAAAGGGTTCAAAAATATTTTTAAATCCAAGTCACATTTGAAAAGCTTTATGTCAGGCTTTTCAAATCATTTAGTTGAATTTTCCCAATTCTTTAAATTAGGTGTGTTAAGATGAAATTTGTATCATCAATTAATTGGAATATTGTAAAATAGTACAATTTGTTGACCAGAATAAAGATTGGGATATATTATTCAGTTACAACAAGAGTGGTATTGAGCCTTTAAATTACATGAGTTTAGCCGCCTGTAAAATACATGCTGAACCTTGACATATGTAAATCCAATGGTAAATTGGTCCGATGATGGTGGTTTAACATGCAATAACGTCATGTCATTATGTAAATTCTATAAATTCCTGTATTACAGGTTAAATGTCAATTGATGGATTGTTTAGATTACAATTTGAATATAGAAAAAAACATGAAGAATTAGAATAAGTTTTCTATTTAGACATTTCGGAAGAAATCAAGGGTGGACCTACGGTGCAGGGGATATGGAACCAAGCGTGAAGGAAATGTAATGAAATGAAATTGGGTTTAACATCCTACTGTTCTGCTATGACTTGGTTAATGAAGACTGGCATACATCAGCACTACAGCCTACTCTTATATCATATTCCAACTGGCAAGAGATCTTTTATGCACCTTAGTTTTTCATCCCATTCAAACAACTAAACACCATTGACAAGGGGAGACCACGTTGTACTATAAGGTTTGTCATCGAGTCAACTGGTGTGGTTTCGATTCCCTGGTTGTACGTGACAAGGAGTACAGTCGCCTGTCCAACCTCGTGGGTTTTCTCCGGGTCCCCCGGTTTCCTCCCACTGCTAAAGACCCCCATGCGCAAGCGAATTAATGAAATAAAATTGAACCATATGTTAGTCCCGAAATGACTAACAATAAAACTATGTTAGTCTCAAAAAAGTCAAAAGCATCGTGATTATGAGATGCTATTATTATTATTATTATTATTATATAGCGCTACATTACAAATCTGATCATGACACTGTCCGAAAAGATGAGTTTTTAGTTTATTAAGATTAGATAAAGAGGTGACAGTTCTCGCTATAATAGTTAAAAAATAGATAATGAAAACAGAAAATGCTGAAAGCTTCAGCCAAATTTGCTTCACTCTGAACCAAGATATTAACAATTCAATTTTCGACTAGCCTCGATCATCATTACCGAAGTGGGTTCTATAATTAACAAAATCTTGATTATCCATTTTTACGTTAAATTATCGATAACAAAATTTATTCAAATCCACTAAAGATCGCAGGTTAGCGATGACATTGAGAGTTGATTATAGCCTGGATCCATTAATAAATGTCTAATTAATAATTTAGATAACATTTCAGGCCTAAAGAAAGACACTTTGAATAGTGAGATTTAGCTCTTGCATATTGCATGTCAGACTCATGAATATTAATTAGATTCGTATAGCGCACGTGCAGCGAGAGGACGCCTTGGTCCTTGTGTATCTGTAGATCTTGACTTTTATGTATGTAACCATGAAAGGCAGACTTACGTCTGATAGCTAATAAAGAATATATAATTATAGTTAACCTTTATTTAACATTGCATATTTAATTATATGATATGAATGATTGTCTATGGCTTTACAGGAATCCCATTCCATTAACATTTCCAATATTATATTTCACTTCTCAAAAAAATAGCAAGATCAGCAACAATTCTGAATGACGGGGGCGATGATATATTGCAAACGAATGTGAGAACAGCACTGGCACTGCAATAAAAATTGACTTCTTGAGGGTTTTTTTTATGTTTCAGTATCAATATGGTTGAATGTCATCTTAGCTAACAAGAAATATCCCCAAGGTGATTCGATGTGTAGAATTTTTTTATCTCTATTAAGACATTCTGGTGCCAAGGAAATATTCATTTGCAATCTCCCATGAGAAATAGATGATTGCTATACAGCATAAACGCTTATAACAGGAGTTCCACAAAGCTGGAAAAATTGTTCATCCTGAAGCCATGTGAGCGGAGGGATATCAAAAGGGGATATCAAAAGAGGCTCTGGTCATCGTTTTGATTCCAGAACATACTTTATAAATGTCAAACCAATATACAACTTTGTAGTTGTGTCTTTTGCTAATTAGAAAGAAAGAGAGAGAGAAATGGGGTTTAACGTCCACTCGACATAAACTAGGTCATTTCGGGACTAACATATGGTTTAATTTTTTTTATTTCAATAATTCGCTTGCGCGTAGAGGTCTTTAGCAGAGGGAGGAAACCAAAGGACCCGGAGAAAACCCACGAGGTTGGACAGGTGACCCTACTCCTTGTCACGTACAACCAGGGAATCGAAACCTCGCCAGTTGACTCAATGATAGACCGTATGATACAGCGCACGTGTGCTAACCAATTGGCCATCAAACCCCCCCCACTTAATTAGAAAGAAATAGGATTTTAGGAAATAAGTTTGACTTAGTTTTTGGTCTTTATGTGCCTTGTAAAAATATGTACGCTCAAATCAGAGTGAGAAGTATTTTTACCTCACCCAAAAAAAATTAGATCGTTTATATAACGGATTATGATAGCAAGCCCTCCCAAGAGAAATGACATCTATTGTCCTATTCGAAAATAGCCCATGCCATACACTCTCCGAAAAAAAAAAGGAAAAAAGCCAATCACATCATTTAGAAGGCTGATATGCGAGTAGAAATGTTACGATACAAATAATTAGGCTTTTCACGACCGATCCCGATTGAGACATAAAAGATTAGGTCACGTTGGATAATATTTGAACCATTTTAAATCGAAAAGGATTCCCACTTAGGAACATTCGCAACGAACGGCTATACAGTTTCATAAGATCTAGTCCCGAAGGATCCCTACATTCTTCGTATTTATATCTTTTAGTATTTGGTATACAATTTTTATTCCTCCGGGGAATATCTTAGCAACCATTCCAAATATCTTATGATACTTTGTACACATATCACCCTCTCTTATATAGGAATTGTGCTTTTTGTTATAGCAATTCCTTGGATTTAAAGACGTCTCTAACTCAATATCAGCCAACACAAATTATTTGTCAAATATACCTACACAACAATAGAGTTTAAAGTACCTAAGTCTCTAACTCAATATCATCCAAAACCTTCGACATTGAAAACACAAATTATTTGTCAATTTTAATCAACATTCATGTTGTGATCTTACCGGGAAAAGATGGGCTTCTGATATCCAATATTTAAGACAAAATAAACATTTTACCATTGGTACACGAATCGTGTACCATAATGCGTTTCAGTGCCATTTGTAACAAGGGACTCGAAGAACGAGGCTAGACATATTCCACAAGTCATGCCAAACAATGACGCCATATTCTTATCTGGAGAGCATGTGCAATAAATACTATCGGTGTAGACTGGAATAATCAAACGCTAGAGATTGCCATTCGATTGAGACTTCTGGCATATTTCGCCGAACATAACTGATTTGAAATTAGAGTAAAAACGGAAACAATTGAATGTAAATCAGTTTATATACATTCATATCACATTATTATATGCATTGCGACCAACTGGTGTCCATTTCTAGGTCCCAAATATTAGCACTTTAGCTCCTTTAATAAGTTTTGTGTTTCCATGGAAACAACTTTTTGGGGTATACGCAGGTGCAGGATATTGATAACTTGATCTTTGTTTGTCACATCGTCCATCTTGTATTCGTTCATGCTCTATAAATGTTTGATCATCTATTGAATAGAGCATCCGATTAACTCCAACTCCCAACATGAGGCTGAGATTTCTTTACGTCTAAACCATTAAGTCCAAGGTGACACAGCAACTCAAATATGCGCTAATGGGGTTTAAAAACGACTCAACACAGGATTTGACATTTCTTTACATGACAGCGTGATACCATATATAGAAATCTGACGTGTCATCTAAGGCTTAATGATGACAAATGACAGTGTCATGGTGTCAGGAAATTCGTTTCATCGGAAGTTTTCACAGAATCTTTGAGGGAAAGTCATTAATATTGCTACAAATGCTTGAAGCCGAAATTCAGACAAAAACAACTAGTGAGAGAGAGAGAGAGAGAGAGAGAGAGAGAGAGAGAGAGAGAGACAGAGGGGGAGAGAGAGAAAGAGAGAGAGAGAGAGGGAGAGAGAGAAAGAGAGAGAGAGAGAGGGGGAGAGAGAGAGATCCTAACCACTGCCATCTCCAGTGTCATCCACAAACATAAGAGTAACTTTAATCATTACAGACAAACAAGGTAATTTTGGGACTAACACATGGTAAATATTTATTCTATTAATTCTATTTCACATAGGGGTCTTTAGCAGTGGGAGTAAACTAGAGATCCTTGATGTAACCAATGAGAAATGAAATGAAAAGAAATGAAATGAAATGAAATGAAATGGGGTTTAACGTCCTACTGTTCTGCTCCTAACCTGGGCTAATGAAGACGGGCATACGCCATACAGTGTGCTATGAGGGAAATTTGCCCGGACAGCGACACTACAGCCTACTCTTATATTGAATTCCAACTGCCAAGGGATCTTTTACGTGCACGCTAATGTGTACACGGTACCTCGGTTTTTCGTCCCATCCGAACGACTAGACAGCTTTCCTTGTCAGCCCCTACGTCCTGCATCACTGACAAGGAAGAACCACGCCGGAAAATCTGGATGAACTTTCTCGGCCAAGGCAGGGATCGAACACCCGACCTCCAGGCTAGCGAGCTAGCGTCTTACCCACTTAGCCACGTGATCCCCGTAACCAATGAGGCTATGTAAGTAAGCCTACATCATGTCACATACAAGGGTGGAATCACGCCTGAATATGTAAAATAAAAACACTTTTCATGTAAACTTTACGAGGGGCTGGGGGGCTGAATGGTAAACGCATGCACATTGGATCAGAAGGTCTGTCATTGTGTCAAGTTCTGCGGTTTTGACTCCTCCCTTGTATGTGACAAGGGATAGGGTCGTCTGTTAAACCTTGTGAGTTTTCTCTGGGTCCTCAGGTTTTCCGCAATTGCTAAAGACCCCTACGTGGAAGAGAATTATTAAAATAAAAATTGAACCATATGTTAGTCCCGAAATGACGTACTTTGTGCCGAGTGGACGTTGTTATTTACATTTAGTCTCTACAATAGACCGGTTGTTTACATTTATTCATAGCTTTAGACAAGTTGTTTACATTTATTCATAGCTAGACAAGTTGTTTACATTATTATCATCTATAGAAAAGTTGTTTACATTTATTCATAGCTTTAGATACATTGTTTACATTTATTCATAGCTAGACAAGTTGTTTACATTTATTATCATCTATAGAAAAGTTTTTTACATTTATTCATAGCTTTAGACAAGTTGTTTACATTTATTATCATCTATAGAAAAGTTGTTTACATTTATTCATAGTTTTAGACAAGTTGTTTACATTTATTCATAGTTTTAGACAAGTTATTTACATTTATTCGTGGATATAGAAAAGCTGTTTACATTTATTCATAGCTATAGAAAAGTTGTTTACATTGATTCATGGCTTTAGACAAGTTGTTTACATTTGGTCATAGCTATAGAAAAATTGTTTACATTTGGTCATAGCTGTAGAAAAGTTGTTTACATCTATTCATAGCTGTAGATAAATTGTTTACATTTATTCATAGCTACTCTCCTATCAATATTTAAAGTTGGTTAATTATTTAAAGTTTCTCCTTAATCAATATGCAACTTGAAGATAAAAACACTTCACAACATCACAAGATGTGATTACAATTATATATAAACATGAAACGCAAAGAATTTCTTTGGTGAAGCTATTTCAGCGTCGTACTTCAACCACTCAAGACGTGCTGGCCATTCTAACTGGCCGTCTTAACATGGTAATCACCATAACGAACCACTACAAGAACTGTTGGCTGATCATCAATAAGCACCTCTTGGACCCGGCCATCGTAACGCACACATATTTAACTCAAGAGAGATGGATGAAATATAGCCATGAATATCGCTAACTATTGCCGAGAAGAGGTTAATATTTCTGAGATATGAATATTTACTGCGGTCCTATTCCTGGGTTAATTGTCCGTGTAGAATTGTTCTTATGAGGATATTCAGGGTCAGGCATCCGTATTGATTGATCCATATACTTGCAAATAAAAAAAATCTCCAAGAGAATTGAGACCTATTTATTTTCAGATAAACCAACCGTTGAATAATGATCTAGATTTTATAAATAATCCATAATTTTAAACCTTTGTAACACCCTGTTAAACACTACTTGTTCATTTTAAAGCACACAAAATTGTTATGTTTAAAGCAAGAGATTATAGAATTCTAAATTTTAAAGTTAATTTTTAAAATTAAAATCAACGATTCTGAGAAAGAGAGGAGTTAACGTTCACTTGGTGTTTTGGGGACTAACATATAGTACAATAATGATACGTAAAGGCTGTCTACACCACTACACCAGGGCAAACTAACGAATCAAACACAAGGACAAAGGAACCAATCAAACACAAGTTTAAGTTTAAAGTCAGTAAACAAAATATGAAGTGATATGATGGAAGCTTGTGAATGAATGAATGAATGAAATGGGATTTAACCTCCTACTGTTTTGCTCCAAGCTGGGCTAATGAAGACGGGCATACGCCATACAGTGTGCTATGTGGGAAATTTTGCCCGGACAGCAGCACTAAGGCCTACTCTTATATTGAATTCCAACTTTCAAGGGATCTTTACGTGCATGCCAATGTGTACACAGGACCTTGGTTTTCCGTCCCATCCGAATGACTAGACAGCTGTCCTTGTTAGGCCCTCTGTCCTGTCCAATGCAGGGATTGAACACCCAACCTCCAAGCTAGTGAGCCAGCGTCTTACCCACTTGACCACCGTGACCCCCAGGAAGCTTGTGAATATATGTCTTTTTTTTTAGGATCCCCTCAGCTCGCTGTAGAATAATAATTCTAGAAACGGTTCTGGCAAAACAACAAGATGTGAAATACCAACTGTCTGACGAAGGTTGATTGCTGTTAATAAGTGGTCTCGTGTAAATATGACATTGAATAATATGAATATTGTTGTAATGTCGGACACTGGTAATATTGATCTCAATATATAAAACTGAGAGGATGAGAAATGTGGGGGGTTGATAGCCGATTGATTAGCGTGTGCGGGTTATATCATAAGGTCGGACATTGAGTCAACTGGCGTGGTTTTGATTCCCCGGTTGTATTTGGCAAGGAGTAGGGTCACCTGTACAACATCATGGGATTTCTCTGTGTCCTCCGACTTCCTCCCACTGCTAAATACATGCGAATTATTGAAATAAAATTGAACAATATGTTAGTCCCGAAATGAACTAGTTTGTGTCGAGTGGACATTAAATCTCTCTCTCTCTCTCCCCCCCCCCCCCCGATACCGCACTGAACCCTTGCTATATTTTATTTTGTGAATTGCACAAAAAATAGAACATTTCATTTCTTAATGCAACATTAAAACCCTCTATGCCCATACAGCTCATCTGAATACTGAATACATTTATACAATACCAGCAGATGACCCGGCGCTGCAGGGGTTCAAACCTATTTAACTATGCCCATACGGCACACCTGAATACATTTATATAGTGTAAGCGGATAACCCGGCGCTGCAGGGGTTGAAACCTATCTAACTATGCCCATACTGCACAAGTGGATAGCCTGGCGCTGCAGGGGTTGAAACCTATTTAACTATGCCCATACTGAACATCTCAATGTATTTATACAAGTGGATAACCCGGCGCTGCATGGGTTGAAAGTAGCCACCAATCCTGAATACAGATAGACAAACGACAGTCACAAATATCAGTATAGATCAGGAGTCACCTTACTAACCTCATGGGTTTTCTATGGGTCCTCCCAGTTTCCTCCTACAGGTAAGACCTCATTACACAAGTGAGTTATTAAAATAACATTTATCATATGTTAGTCTCGTAATGACCTGGTTTGGGTTGAGTCGACATTAAACTCAGTATTAAGAGTCAGTGATTAATTATTTCTTATATTTTCTTATAAATGTGTACAAAGGGAAGTAACTTCAACCTAGACAAGAATTCATCGATACAATTTATAATTGTCCATAAGTAGGCTGGCTATGAGAGAAATGGGGTTTAAAATCCACTCGACACAAACCAGGTCATTTCGGGACTAGCACATGCGCCTTGGGGTCTTTTGCAGTGGGAGGAAACCGGAGGACCTGCAGAAAACCCACGAGGTTGGACAGGCGACCCTACTCCTTGTCACTTACAACAGGAGATTCGAAACCAAGGCTGGCTATGTATTATAAGTTGTTACTCTATCCAATTACTAAATGCACCAAAAAGATACCAATATGAAATTAATTAAATTGAAATAGGGTTTAACGTCGTACTGTTATGCTCTGACTTGGCTAATGAAGACGGGCATACACCATATAGTGTGCTACTGGGGAACTTTTGCCCAGGGCGCAACACTACGGCGTAGGACAGAGGACCCCCCCCCCCTCTCTGCCCTTGCCCAAATCAAAATATGTGTTTTGGAGGTAGGTTGGGTAGTCTAATGGTTGAACCCATGTGTGTTAAAACATAGGTGTGTCAATGAGTCAAGTTGTATGGTTTCCATTCTCCGCTTGTAAGTGACTAGGAGTAGGGTCGTCTGTCCAGCCCCAGGTTTTCTCTGGGCCAACCGGTTTCTTCCTATGCTAAAGACCCCTATGCGCATGTGAATTACGTAGATAAAATTGAACCATATGTTAGTCCAGAAATGACCTAGTTTGTGTTGACTGGATGTTAAAGCCTATTTCTCTCTCTCTTTCACTGAAAAATAGGTAACGGTTAAAACGTACGTTTGCCGCATTAAAAACTCGCAAAACGGTCAATACCTACGTATCTCGATAAAAAAATAAAATTCGGATTATAACTCCTCATTATGGCTTAAAATCTCTAGATAAGGTGTGTTAATTAACAAGGGTGAAAAATGGACTGAAAGGCGAGTTAATTATCGCTAGGTGTGAACAACTCTGGGACGGTGCGTTTTCTGTACTGAGTATGTTAATTAACTGACGTGTTAAAAACGAATGACACGGTGTGTATTGTTTAATTGGTGTGTTTTCTCGATAGTTGTTATAACTGCACCAAAAGGGTATAATCAAGGACCAACCGACTTTATCTGACGCGTGTTAAATGGAAACTTGGGAAGGAAAATTGTTTTTACCGTGCGATTTTTCATTCGCCGGTGTGTTTTTCGCAAATAGGACTTTGTATAAGGACAGGTCTTTATATGTGGAAGTTGTACGGGGCTGTTTCTTCTATGCGTCTTTTATATTTGTTGATGAACATAAGACGCAGTACGTGTTTTATAGTCACGCCACTTATAAAGTTGCATAATAAAATATAAATATGGACCCTAATCTGTCGTAAAAAGGTGAAAACAATGTCGTCATTCATAAGTATCCAGCAGTCAGGCCCCAATTTGAATATATCCGGGTATATAGCGATAAGCTAAATTTACCGTATGTCTATATACATTCTTTTGTTCTGACAATTTATTGTTTTGCGAGTTGAAATTAGTACCACGTAAACGGTAACTCATTGCCGGTTTATTGTTTTGCGTGTTGAAATGAGTACCGCGCAACTCGAAGCTCATAGCCAGTTTATTGTTTTGCGTGTTGAAATTAGTACAATATACGTAACCCGTACTTGTTTCGTTGCAACTTTTAATAGATAACCATTTTGCAATTATATTTATATTATAAACAAAAAAATGTTAGCTGTTCAATAATAATTGTTATATAGCCAGCGTATTTAACAATCATCACATAGATGGTTTCCTATACCGTGAGGGTTTGAACAGTGTTTCATTAATAATTAATTAGACCTAGCAAAACTTATTTAACAATCGTCACATATAGATGGTTTCCATAGCGGTCAGATTAAAGTACATAGTTGAGTATTGGTGGGAGGACATGAAATTTCCTATATTATATAAATCCCATGTAATTTCGTCAAATCACTTCATTGTGGAAGCGGGCGCTACATTAAGTTATTTGAGACACACTCTTCTATAATTAAACTAATTTTCTTTACGATGTCGGTTCGATATCAGTGTTGGTGTACGCGTTGTGATGGAAGTGAAGAATATAATCGTCGAACTGTCGAGGAACACATCGTAGTCGAAAGAGACAGAGGGACTATTAAAAGATGTATTGCATAATGGTGTTTATTTTGCCATCCAGTTTAACAGTTCGCCGGATAATGAAATATCCTTAGAAATAGTCAGGACCCACATAATGCGCACAATAATAAATTTTCTGAAATAATAATAATTCAAACAAGTCAAATGATTAATTGATTCCAAGTATATATCATGGCATGTCAGTACAGACTACTGCAATAAAAGTTATTTTCTTTATTACAAATAATCACAAATAACCAAATCAAAATAAGACAATAATCGTCATAAATTTATTCACATTTTTGATATTTTCAATAATATCATTATTGATCATGAAAGCTAATTAATAGCTGAGAGACTAATCTTGTCGGCTCATAATCTTAATTGGTTAATTAACACGTCAGTGTTATAAACTCTACCAAATGTTGACTCATCTGATTGTGTATTGGTCTGTTTATAAAGTTTAACACTGATATGTTTATTACCCGAGATTATGAGCCGATTATAAGATTAGCCAACATATGATTTTACCATAATATATTAACATGTAGTTTTAAAGTTATAAAAGAGAAACCAACATATTTTTGAAAATCAATATTAATTTCATTTTCAGAGAACGTCTATTGGAAAATTGCTAGCTGATCCAACAGATTCCCAATTCCCCACATTGCAAAACAGATCAACATGTCAAATCGATTCAGTTACTGGTATAAGGTTTTAAAATATCATGTCTTAAATAGCCCCTTTGTCCCTTTAAATATATATTTTTTTATACTTTAACTTATAAATGCAACACACAAACTGCTTACCGTATTTATACAATAGACGATAAATATCCCAAAGAATAACCCGGTTCAGTTTCTTTCCAATAATTATCACAAAAACAAATCATTAAATTTCATTTTTCCAGTTAACATATCGAAGAAGCTTTCAATAAAACACCTAACAACCAGATCTTATGAATGGAATCTTGTCAGGACAGAACTTAGATTAATAGTAACTGATGCGACAATTACATCAAAGAGTCCACATCAAAAGAGTACAAAGGAAATTGCCTAACAAAAAAGCGTGTATTAGTTGAAGGGAGGGGCATGGTGCGATATAAGGGATGATTTTTGTGCCAAATTACAAAAATGATCACCACCGGTTAAGGAATGATTTTATTGACAGGAGTATGTCAACTGCGAATATGATGATTAAGTATTCTTTTCACACGCTGCATGCACCAACCTTCAAGTCTATACCGATTCAAAAATTTAATTATCTCTCATATCCACAATTTTTAAAGCCTGAGTTTTATCGTAAATAAAATTAATAGAATCCGTTGTAACCTACTGGTAATACATGATGTAAATTGCAGGAGATGGGGTGTGCTATTCATCGTAGCCCGTTCGTAATTTAGCCATGACAACGGCACATATTCTGTGTGAAAATCCAGATTGGTCGCGTCCCAATGATTTCTTACTACAAGGACGTAACTAGCTCAGAGAAACGATGGGGTGGGGAGTGTTCTCAAGGGGTGCTGTAAAATTGACGGACAATGTATATCTATTGTTTTTATGGAAGACAATTTTTTCAAAGGGGAGGGGGCAAATTTTTGCGGGGGGTGGGGGGCTCTGCCCCACCTGCCCCTTAGTTACGGACCTGACTTACTGACAATACAGAATATAAGTATTGTCTACTGTTAATGTGCATGTGTTCAGCAAGGTTGACAGTGACTTCTGACGATGTGTGCTTAAAAACAGGAGATGAAGGCATTTAATTCATTTGTGATTTAAACCCGAAGATATATTACTTCAGATGTGATTTATCAATTTAAAATGCATTGTGTAACTTATTTGTCAGAATGGAAATGGCTATTTCAATGGACAAAACTTTCGCCCTTGGTAAGACCAGCATCTATGTGTGTAAATTTTGAAATTTCGTAATTTTAATGAGTTTGAAATAGTCGATCGATGCAAGTATTAAAATGTCGAACATATTGATGAAGTAATGTATCGGTACAACCATAATTCTGTTTATTTTATTATATAAATGCCTGCCAATGTTTGATATTTGTTATATTTTCAATATAAGCCAGTAAAATCTGCGTGTCTAACCGTGTTAAATTAACAATCTTTTTTTGCATGCCGTATTAGCTGATATTCGACTACGATATCACTGCCGTGGAATCGCACGATAAATACATAAACCTATTTCAAACCAGCTATGGATGTGCTGACTGTACATGCGTGAAAGTCAGACTTTTTAAAATTCGCCGTGGATGGCGGTTTAAAATAATCACGGAGGTCGGCAGTTTACTCAAATTCGCGAAGGAAATTTAGAGCGGAATTTTGAGCTTGGCCAGAGCAGATTGATTAACTGACGTCGTCGATTTTTACATTTATATTTTATTATGCAACATTATAAGTGGCGTGACTATAAAACACGTACTGCGTCTTATGTTAATCAACAAATACAAAAGACACATAGAAGAAACAGCCCCGTACAACTTCCACATATAAAGACCTGTCCTTATACAAAGTCCTATTTGCGAAAAACACACCGGCGAATGAAAAATCGCACGGTAAAAACAATTTTCCTTCCCAAGTTTCCATTTAACACTCACGTGTCAGATAAAGTCGGTTGGTCCTTGATTATACCCTTTTGGTGCAGTTATAACAACTATCGAGAAAACACACCAATTAAACAATACACACCGTGTCATTCGTTTTTAACCCGTCGGTTAATTAACATACTCAGTACAGAAAACGCACCGTCCCAGAGTTGTTCACACCTAGCGATAATTAACTCGCCTTTCAGTCCATTTTTCACCCTGGTTAATTAACACACCTTATCTAGAGATTTTAAGCCATAATGAGGAGTTATAATCCGAATTTAATTTTTTTATCGAGATACGTAGGTATTGACCGTTTTGCAAGTTTTTAATGCGGCAAACGTACGTTTTAACCTTTACCTATTTCTCAGTGTTTATTATGTTAAACATTTAAAAGTTATAAATCCATTGTTTCATTTTTTTTTATTTTTTTGCTTTAAAAGTATATCAATTAAATTTTACAAGAATAGAAATATTGTTTCTTGAACCCCATCAATACAAAAATCTTGATCTATTATTCAGATTGAACGAAACAAAAAACAATTATACTATAATTAAATATTTAATAATCAGAAATAAAGAACATTATCCTATTTTTAGCTATCTGAAAATCTGTGAGGCACGCTCAGGTGAGATAACTGAATTATACCTGAGACCTGATCAACTCTATAATCAGTGAAACACAATTCATTGCATGTTCAATTATTTTAGGTCTATAAATAGCAACAGAATTTAATCACCACCACAAATACTTTTCATAATTCTAATAAATCATCTGTCACTCATCTATCAACAGAGATACACAGAGATACAGAGAGAGAGAGGCGGGTCATTTTGGGACTAACATATGGTTCAATTTCATTTCAATAATTCGCTTGCGTTTAGCGGTCTTTAGCCGTGGGAAGAAACCGGAGGACCCAGAGAAAACCCACGAGGTTGGACAGGTTGACAATACTCCTTGTCACGTACAACCGGGGAATCGAAATCATGCCAGTTGACACAATGACAGACCTTATGATACAAGGTGCGAGTGCTAACTTTTTGGCCATTCAACCCCCTGATACACAAATCAATTAATTTTCGATGAAGTGGTGGATCCCTCTCCCACGTCTTTCCTAAATAACAAAATAAAAAATTATGTTCAATCTTTACAGGTGAGATGATCATCATACCCTATGACAATATGTTCAATCTTTACAGGTGAGATGACCATCATACCCTATGACAACATGTTCAATCTTTACAGGTGAGATGACCATCATAACAACAAGTAGTAACAGGAATTGCTAATCGTAATCTGAAATCATACCATATGCCAGAAAACAATTCATTCCCATACTGGCAATGGTGTTATCAGAATCGCGAGGATATGAGATTAAAAACTGGTAACAAAACCACTGAACACTCATAATCAGTTGTTTAATGTTTTTACCGTATCACATTTCCTTTGGAAACCCGGCAACAAGGAACACTGATCTTCTAGCAGATTATCACCATGGAAACGGAAATAATAGTGTTATAATCGGACGTTAAGAGAATTAACATTAAAGGTAATACATGAATCTTTTCTTTAAAAATAAGATAAAAAAAGATCTCATTGGTTTGATCTTTAGTTGTAAAGAGAGAGAGACAAACACAAACTAGGTCATTTTACGACTACCATAGAGAGAGAGAGAAATGGGGTTTAACGTCCACTCGACACAAACTAGGTCATTTCGGGACTAACATATGGTTTAATTTTATTTCAATAATTCGCTTGCGCATAGGGGTCTTTAGCAGTGGGAGGAAAACGGAGGACCCGGAGAAAACCCAAAAGGTTGGACAGGTGACCCTACTCCTTGCCACGTACAACCGCAAAATCAAAGCAGAAATATATTGCTAATTAGAACCTAATATGAATTTTAGTTCTTTGTTGACGCTTAGAAAGTTAGCTTGTGCAATTTTTACTAAATCTGACGTCCACAGTATTTTTAACGTAATTATTATCAAACTTTCAGAGAAGTGAAAATCGGTCTAGTAATGGAATGCCTGTGACTAGTGCTTGATAGGATTTCACTATAAAATATTTATCATATTCAATTAAGAGTTAAAACAAGATTTATACATCAACAAATAAAAACGAAGCCGTCATATCAAATAAAATATTAAAACAAGTCAAATTTATACAAATAAATACGAAGTCGTCATATCAAATAAAATGTTAAACTTCTCAGACTAATATTTTACAGTAATCCAGATAAATAATTAATGTTGTTTTTCCAGACAAATTTACTGTTGCTTCCAGTTCCCATTAAAATCAGTAGGTCCCTTGTGGAGCTAGGATCACATAATTCTAACAATATGCATTGTACACAAGCCATTAATTCCAAACTGACTTAAATTCTGACACTGAGAGAGGTGAGATGGGATTAAATCTGGGGATGCAATTACTCTTTGAGTGAATTAGCTTTAACAGGTTTAACGTTATGCGTTTCTGACTCCTTGAGTCAAATAGGTTTAAAGTCCACCCTTTCCGACTCCTCGAGTCCCACCTTTCTGACTCATCGAGTCAAATAGGTTTAAAGTTCCATTTTTCTAATTCCTTAAGTCAAATACACATTGTTAAAATACACGGATTGACTTTCGGTTTTTTTAGTCCTATCTGAAGAACAAGACATGTAAGTTTTGGGCTTAGAAATAGGATTAGAGTAATGAAATAGTGTTTAACGTCCTACTTTGCTTAATGAAGCTTACATCGGTACTACGGTCTACCCTCGACAAAAACTAGGTAATTTCGGGACTAACATATGGTTCAATTTTATTTCAATATTTCGCTTGAGCGTAGGGGGTCTTTAGCAATGGGAGGAAACTGGAGGACCTATAGAAAAACCCATGAGGTTGGACAGGCAAACCTACATACAACCGGGGAATTGAAACCACTCCAGTTGACTCAATGACATACCTTATGTATGATACAGCGCGCACACGCTAACAATTCGGCCATCCAAGCCCCCAGATCCCTGCAGGATTAGAACCACAACATTTGGTATAATATACAAAGAGTGTTAATTACTTACCACGTGTGAAGATATACTGATCCAAAAGATGAAAAAAACGAACACCCCATCTATAAACTTTGTTCATTTCCGATGATTCTGTTTCATAACTTATTTCTCACATCATAGTTAATTTTAACATTCGTACTTTTACACAAACTTGAATACAAGTTAATTTCACTGCAAATGTTAGTCAAAAAAATCCTTTCTGTTTTAATTTTCCATTTGAAAATATTTCTAATTAATACTTAAATCTTTTCAAATCCATTTCTTTCACAGTAAACACTAGTTCTAAAATCCCTTTTTTCTTCCAATTCCAACATATTAATTCATTTTTACACATTCCTCATTGATATTTTCAAATAAATAATTTCTGGTACAGACAACGTTTCTTTAAATTCAATCGTACAACTTCAACTCTTTTAGTCATTTTACTTGTGTTTTTGTTCGTAAAAGGATTTCCCAGACCACAAAGTTTGTTCTTCATACCATGGTAATACTTTCCAACTTTGGTTTTATTTATTCAAATTGTCAATTATGTAATTTGTCGACGGTAGAAAAATTTGGTTCTGTTTCGATATATGTATAAATTATAATGAATTTTTTCACAGAATATCAGCTAATGGTTTTTTATAAACTATTTCAGTCACAGCTAATGTTTTTTATAAACAATTTCAGTCACAAACTCATAAAACATGTCAATCACATTTTTCAACTCATTTCCAGTTCTTCGTATTTGAATAATGTATGAATTTTCTTTACATAATTTCATGACCCCATTATTCAGAGATAAATTTACAAATCATTAACAACGATAAAAGTTTTAAATAAATTAATCTCTTTAATGATTAAATTTATGACACAGTGAATTGTTTCAGTATCAATTGATGAATAGGTCAGCCATTTGACCTATTTCACGGATTCTGTTGTAAAATGTTACTATGCCTCAGCTAGTTGGACCTCAGGCGTAGATTAATACTACCACTTAGTCAGTTATTATTTCAAATTAATTTAAAGCTCTCGGTTTAGAATGAAGTCATTGAAACAACCCCTATGATAGTCATTAAATAATAGATACATTCCATTAAGCAAGCAGAGTAAATCTCGGTAAAAGTTGTCAATATTTTATTCTTCCAGCTTGGCCTAAAAAAAATAACTAACATGACGCAAAATCTGTTCCATAATGCAAATGTTTCAAATGTTCAGAAACCAAGTTTCAAAAGTTATTCGAAAGTTTTTCACTAATATTTAAACATCAAACATTTGACAAAATACTATGTCATCAAACACTGGAACACTCGATACCCCTTTTTTAACAGTTATTTGAAAATAAAATATCATTAATTTAAAAATGACAAATTACTATTAAAATATTCGGATTGTCTGTTCCTAATTTGACAACTTACATATTGATGGAGTCCATGACAACATGAATTCATAAATGTCAAATTATTCAAATTTTCTGAGTGTCTGGTACAATTTCACTATTATATAGATGAGGTCCACTTGTTTATATCTTTGGTGGTTGCCACTAAAAGCTTGACTACAAGTATATTCCGCTTCCAATTTCACATATATATAGATGACATCCACGCTGTTTTAAATTTATCTCTGAAAGCCGATTTTGGAACTGGAAAAGTTTGCTACAGTCTATTTCATACGTCTACAATGTTTCCATCAAAAATCATACTTCGAATTCCATCATTAAAAACTGATTGCAGTTATTCGTAATTTAAATCTAAATCAAACACAACGTTCTTCTAAAGTCAAAATATTTTTTAAGTTTGATGAAACTATTTCTGAATCGTTTTCAAATAAATTCTTCAAAGCAGATCCTTTTAACAAACATGTTCTATTTATTCTTCCAAATAAAAAAATCATCACAAATTCATCAAAAGATTTCGCGAACAAAATTTCCATAAATGTATATATCAGTTAATAAGCAACTTTGACATTTGAAGTCTCACATCCGTTTCTTATTTTAGAACCATTCCAAGATATTTTTTCAATGTCACCTTGAATTAAATTTGAATAATAAGAAACAATCACAATTTATTGTTGTCGAAAACGAAAATAATATTTTTGAAAAATCGATTGGTTGTAGGAGTATTTGTCACCTACAAGCAAATCAAACTTTATCAAAACTTTGTTCAAATATTTAAAATCTCAGTGTAAATGCACTGCTCACAGCAATCTCCTACTAAAATCGGTCTGGCACCAAGTCCACAAAGCATTCTCAGGCATAAGTTAAGAATTTACTCAACTTTCAATCACTTTTTATAAGAAATATCTTTGATCCAGAAACACAAAACTTTGCAAATAGTTTCTTATCGATGTATTTGATGCATTAAAACAACAAAAGTTTTATAACAGGCTAAATTTTAGTTTAAATAAGGCGAACAATTTTGAGTAAATTCTTAACTTAAGCCTGAGAATGCTTTGTGGACTCGGGGCTAGATCGTAATGCTCAAAATGTCACATCTGAACAGACCAATTTTCCAGTAAATTATGATTGGGGTGCTTGAATAGTTAGCGGGAAAGAATGCATACTACAAATTTACATTTAGCCTTCTTGGATTAGGTTATAAGGCCAAAAAAATAACATATTTACCCTACCCACCCTGTATTTTGGATCCAAAATTGCAAACCCTAATCATTTTGAAGGTTTGACAAGATGTGTCCACTGATTGTCACAACCGTACTGGTTGTTCAAGGCTAAGCCTCGCTCCACCATTTTTACGGTAAATCATTAAATGCCTGAACTATTCTAATCTGCTTAAAATTGGATCCATCAGACGGCATCGAGAGTTGATTATGGTCTTGTAATGTTAATAAATGTCTAATTAATAGTTTATATAACATTTAAGGCCTTTAAAAAGGCCTGCAATAGGCAGATTTAGCTCTTGTATAATGTCTGTGTAATTTATTAGCTCAATTATTTCTATATAATCTAACCCTAACCAAACATTAAAGAAAACCGAACGACTTTATTTATGGAGAGGGGGGGGGGCAAGTAAACTGAAATACTGGTTCTATTTTCTTAGCCTTACAACATCTCACCGACATATAACTATCCCATTAATTAAGGATATTTCATTTATACAACAAAACTTACACGGAAACCAACTCATACTCATTAAACCATAGAAAAACAAACATCAACCCTGTTAATTAGTTCCAAATAACAAAAAAAAAAAAAAATCCTCCTCGACAACTGAATTAAAAGAAATCAAATCCTCATTCAAAGCTTCATATATTTCTGTCGAGAAAATACATCACATGACCACAGTGCTCTATTTATCAGCTGTAACGGGACGGAATTAAAATTGTAAAGTAATTTGTTGCTTGTTTGATAATAGATCGATCAATCTTTTAATATCAGCTAATAACGGAATCAATTTTCACATTAATCAACACTTGAACTTCCGCACTTTGAATAAATTGAAAGGTTACTACAAGTACATTAAAATATTTCCTCGTTTCATGAAGTAACCGAGAAAGGTTGAACAGTTCCATTATGTCGTAGCCGTTTACAAGACAATAAGTTCAGTGATTCACAAAATATAATTCGTTACAGTATTTGAACACCCTACTTTAGGTCTTACTGCTTTCTAGAAATTGTTCTAAATTGGTTAAAAATATGCACCTGAAGTAGCGAATAATAAAACTGTAACCCAAGTATCATTTGTGTATTTAGCACTAATTTCTTTCACATTCATTCAATATCAATTTATCTTTGTTTAAAAATTCGTAAAAATTGTTTAAAATCACCCAAAATAATCTAATTTGCACTTGTGTCCTGTTTAAAGATGACCATTCAATTTTGATAATGAGTGTCTAATTTACAAGCATTTAATTTCTCGATAACTGTTGAAAAATAAACAACCCAACTGATTATTGATGATTAATTTTTGAACAATGGTCAGGAAATTAAATACTTGTAAATTGGACACTCATTATCAAAATTAATCAGTCGGCTTTAAACTAGACACAAGCACAAATTAGATGATTTTGGGTGATGGTTTCAGCACAATCCTTAAACTATCTGAACTGTCCAAAAGATCAATTGGGTCTTTATACTTACTCTTTCTAGAACACCCGGTAGCATTTCTACAATTTACACTTGACTACAGCACAAGCAGAGAAATATAAATAAAAAATTTAAAAATGACCAAAGCTGTAAGCTACCCGGATCTATGACAGACAAGTGGTATAGGATGTTCTTGAGAGAGTAAGCTTATTCTGCACGAACTTGTTGCTATAGGAGATCAAAACTGAAGATCTTCTGAGGAGCCATCCGATTAAGAAATCCTGATACACAACGACACTCAGCTTAGCCACAAATATTGATGGATAAAATACACTTGACAGGATATGCTTACTAAACACCTTATACCCAGAGGTGGGAAAAAGTTCCAGGTCCTCTTAGTCTGCGTCAAGTCCCAAGTCGCTGCACCCCGATTCCGAGTCAAGTCCTAAGTCACTGACTTCAGTAACGAGTCGAGTCACAAAGCCCACGACGTCCTGCTCAATTCACCAGTTCATCAAATGAGTCATTAATTTGTGTGAGTGTGAGTCGTTTGACTCTAGTTTCCACATCTGTTAATACCATCTCTAGCACACTTCTGTTTTAAAACTTCATGTATACTCTAGATAAAACCTTTGTGTACTTCCAGTTAGTTCTGACAGGTGTTGTGTACTAGGCAGGGTATGCTCTCTAGAGTTTCCAAGTCTGTTAATACCATCTCTAGCACACTTCTGTTTTAAAAAGTCATATATACTCTAGATAAAACCTTAGTGTACTTCCAGTTAGTTATGACAGGTGTTGTGTACTAGGCAGGGTATGCTCTCTAGAACACCTGATACCACATTTCATTTGACTCATACAGCTAACAAATTTTGCACCCTTGTAACGAAGCCTAAAAACTGCTTCTGTGCTTCCTGTCCCAGACACGAATTAACATCAACTCAAGTAAAACACTTTCAGACATAAAATAAATATGCTTAGCTGATAAATAAAGTCGGACACCTGAATGACAGAAGATCTAAAAAGAGGTCAGTCTAACTCAATCACCGATTGAAAACTGTCTCTTCACCAGGTATTCTGGTTAGCAACAATTACACATATAATTGGTAAATTAATGAGAAAAGTATTCAAGCATTTCTTTAATTAAATAGTGACAGCTATACGCCATACAGTGTGCTACGGCCTACTCTTATATTGTTAAGGGGTCTTTTACGTGCATGCCAATGTATATATGGGACGTCGTTTTTTTCGTCCTATCTGAATGACTAAACAGCTGTCCTTGTCAGGCCCAGCCGTCCTGCATCACTGATGGCTGACAAAGGGAAACCATGTCGGAAAATCCCGATGAACTTTCTCGGTCAATGCAGGGATCGAACACGTGACCTCAAGGCTAGCGAGCCAGCGTCTTACTTAGCCACTGTGGCTCCAAGTTGAAACAGAAAACCCAACTTATTATTTGTAATATTATTAAAGGAGAACTCCCCAACATATATTGTAATTAAAGGAGCGCTCCCTGACATATATTGTAATGAATAAATCTTGTGATGTCAACTTATTATTTGTAATATTATTAAAGGAGAACTCCCCAACATATATTGTAATTAAAGGAGCACTCCCTGACATATATTGTAATGAATAAATCATGATTATCCAGTCATTTATACAATCGAAGAAAGAAATTCATCATATGATTTATGTAGCATTGTTAATCAAATTCGCCAATTATTTCAGAAAAACTTTATATCTTTAAAATTTCATAAATGGTAAATAGTCAATATCGCCAAATTTTCGTTGATTTACATTCTTAAACAAACTTTACGGTGACTTCTGGGGCTGCCCTTTCAATACTCACAATCAACATTATAAACTAAAACCATTAAACTCAAAAATACGACAATTACATTAGCTAAATGAAATATTTTTGCATGAAGTACACCAATTAAAGTGGCACCCCAAAAAATGTAGCCCTGGACTGACACCCACCCTGTTCTAGCTATGCTACGCTAGGTCTTGTATCAAAACTATAAAATAAAATCTCTTTTACAAGCTATAGTAATTATTATAATTCATCATCATTACATGAATTTGAAGATCTCACAAAGACCACACCCAATTGTAAGACTATTTTCTTATTGTCAATATCTCTTGGTCAAATAACAAAACTCTAAAAAAAAATCTCTACATTTTCACAAGATTGGTAAACTATTATAACTTATCATCATTACATGAATTTGAATATGTCGAAAAGACCACACCAAATTGTAAGACTACGTCGATATCTCTAGGTTAAAAAAATATCTCATACATTTTCGAAGATCTCCAAAAGACCACACTAAATTGTAAGACTACGTCAATATCTGTAGGTTAAAAAAAAAATCTCTACTTTTTCACATGACTCGTAAACAATTAGAAATTATCATCATTACATAAATTCGAAGATGTCAGAAAGACCATACAAGACTTGTATATCGTACGGTCAATATAAAAACATAAAATAAATTCCAATCACATTATTTATCCAGATATCCACTTCACTATAAAATTTCTCTCTGTAGCTTTATCACTGTCTTAACCCAGCTCTAATTAGTTTTACCTGTATTCCTGATTACTCTACCTGTCCTCTTGATCCACCTGGTGTACAGGATATTAAATAATTACCTGGTAGATAATTACCGAGTGCTAATTAAGCGTTGATTATAGGTACGTTTGACATGTTGTTAAGTAATATTTTATATGTTCATTAGGTAATCTAATAATATATCAATATAACACAGTTATAATAACCTCAACAAGGAGAGAGAGAGACAGAGAGAGAGAGAGACAGAGAGAGAGTTTAACACCACTCCACACAAACTAGGTTATTTCGGGACTAACATATGGTTAAATTTTATTTCAATAATTCGCTTGTGCATAGGGGTCTTTAGCAGTGGGAAGAAACAAGAGGACCCCGAGAAAACCCATGAGTTTGGACAAACGCCCCTACTCCTTGTCACGCACAACTGGGGAATCAAACCCACGCTAGTTGACTCAATGACAGACCTTCTGTTACAACGTTCATTCACTAACCATTAGGCCATCCAAACCCCAAACTAGTATTGGGGGGGGGGGGGGCACTAAACACAACACAGTTATTATAACCCCAACTAGTGCAGGAGGACCACACTTAACACATAAACACATCACAGTTATTATAACCTCAGCTAGTGCAGGAGGACCACACAAAACACAACAAAGTTACAATAACCTCAACTAGTGCAGGAGGACCACACTAAACACATCACAGTTATTAAAACCTCAGCTAGTGCAGGAGGACCACACAAAACACATCAAAGTTACAATAACCTCAACTAGTGCAGGAGGACCACACTAAACACAAGAAGTTACAATAACCTCAACTAGTGCAGGAGGACCACACTAAACACAAGAAGTTACCACTCTGGCTGAAGTTCCCCTCCCCATAATTCGCCCATAATAGATATGTACTTTTAATTGCACATTCATCTTTCTATAAATTATCAACCAATCAAATTATTGTGGTAATAATACAAATATCAAAAAAACAACGAGTCTGGAAGACTAACCACAACAAGCCAACAGTGAGGATGAAGTCCCCTGAATTAATCCTTAAAAAATAACTCAATGACACACATTATAACTACTTGCAGGTTTAACTTTCCATAAAGCATCGACCAATCAAATTACTTATCACTCTGCTTAACCTCAGCAAAAAATTAAAAATTCTGATTATCGTACTTAGTCAAGGTATTGATATAATGAAATTAAAACACAGTTTCACTACTCTCAAGTTATGATTTTTCCGTCTTGACCAATCAAATTGCTTATCACGTTACTTAACCTAAGCAGAAAATGTTCATTATCGAGTGCAGTCAAGGTAATAAAACCATACAACAATTGGGTCCATGAAGAGTTGTTGATTATCCTCTGAGGTTTAGATCTGTCATAGTTTTCTCTTCATCTGGAAGCTACCGGTGAAACTCCCAACTTTAAGTTACTTAAATATCGCGGCAATGTTTCAATCATCCATCAGTCACCCTTTCAAGTTTTGGCTAATCTTCAAAATTTTAATTCAAGAATATTCAATTTTTATTTATTTATTTTTTCTGATAAACCGTTGTAAATTATTCACACTGTGATAACCCTGGTAATAATAAACCCTGCTATAAACAAACAAATAATTCATTTATTCCTCTTTTAAAGTTATTTTTAATATTAATCAGAATATATTAACCAATAAAATGGTTTCCTTGTGTTTCAAGTCAAACCTCATGGGTTTTCTCTGGGTCCTCCGGTTTCCTCCCACTGCTAAAGACCCCTACGCACAAGTGAATTATTGAAAGAAAATCGAACCATGTGTTAGTTCCAAAATGACCAAGATTGTGTCGAGTGGACATTAAACTCTCTCTCTCTCTCTCTCTCTCTCTCCCTCTCTCTCTCTCTCTTTTGAGAGTATTTACCAGTCAGCAATGTTACAAACCATGATGTGATCAAAATAATGCAGGGTAACCTGATGAACTTTCAAAAGAGAAAATATACACATATATCTTAAAACTTAAAGAGGTGGTATATCAGGCCCATAGGTAGCAGGGAGGGGGCAAGGGAGGCAACCCAATTAATGTCACTCAGCTTTAGCGGGCACCATACTGATATGGGCACATTGGTCATTGGCTTCGTATTGCACGCTTGACTCCCCAGCTAGCTACAGGCCTGTATATTGCCTTAAAATCATTAACTGTAGGCCTACCAGTGATTTAATCTATATAAAATGATTTCATATTGTAGTCCTTGGGGAGACAGAGAGAGAGAAGGGATGGAGTGGAGAGAGAGAAAGAGAGAGGGGGATAGAGAGAGAGAGAGAGGGGGAGAGAGAGAGAGAGGAAAGAGAGAGGTCCTACTTCTAAATGCACAAACCTGGTTAATTGGGATGGACATACTTCTTCTAGTGTATGGCGACGGAATTTTACCCTCACATGGCACTACAGCTTTCTCATTTTTTGATTTCAAATGGTGATGGGCATACACAGCACTACAGCTTTCTCTTATTCCCATTTCAAATTTTCAAAGGGTCCTTTACGTGCATGCCAACAATTTAATGTACATTCAACCCAAACTAGGCTATTTTCATTTAATATTTCATGTTTTTGACTGGGGTGTTTAATTAAAAGTGAGAGGAAACTGAAGGAAATGAAATGAAATGGGGTTAAACATCCTACTGTTGGAAACTGATGGACCTGAAGAAAGATGACAACCTTAGGAAGACATACAATCTTTACTTGAGAGTAAACAAATGAAATCAAATGGGGTTTAACGTCCTACTGTTCTGCTCCAAACTTTGCTAATGAAGACATGCATAAGCCATACAGTGTGAGAGAAATTTTGCCCCAACAGCGGCACTACGGCCTACTCTTATATCGAATTCCAACTGTTAAGGGATCTTTAACGTGCATGCCAATGTGTACACGGGACCTTGGTTTTTCGTCTCATCCGAACAACTAGACATCTGTCCTTGTCAGATCCTCCGTCCTGCATCACTGACAAGGGGGAACCACGTCGGAAAATCTGAATGAACTTTCTCAGCCAATGAAGGGATCAAACACCCGACCTCCAGGCTAGCGAGCCAGTGTCTTACCAACTTAGCCACCTTGACCCCCTTTAGAGTAAACAACTATATCATTTACAACATCACAGATAGTTGCTTCGGTTTCAACATCTTCAAATCACACAATTAACCAGTTTTCTTGGCTAAAATGTAATCTGGAAATTCTCCAGAAAATTCCCACTGAAATGGAATCTTTCATCATTCAATTTTAAATGTTCCATTTGACAGGAGTCACACAACTGATATAACACAGAGTCGAATTTGTCTGAGAATTAAATAAAATGAAAATAAATTATTCACCTCTTCAAAAAATAAACAAATTAACTCCAATTTGCACTACATTACCTTCCTGAATGATTTATTTACAAAAAAATGAAACAAAACCAGACTCCTTTTAATTATCTTGTCTTTATTTGCTTTCAGGTCTGGACTTATGACCCAAGTATCCTTCAGGTCTCGACTTCTGACCCTAGTATCCTTCATGTCTGGACTTATGACCCTAGTATCCTTCAGGTCTGGACTTCTGACCCTAGTATCCTTCACGTCTGGACTTATGACCCTAGTATCCTTCATGTCTGGACTTATGACCCTAGTATCCTTCACGTCTGGACTTATGACCCTAGTATCCTTCAGGTCTGGATCGAGTTTTGGTAAGAACATGGAGAGAGAGAGAAATCGGGTTTAACGTCCACTCGACACAAACTAGGTCATTTTCGGGACTGACACATGGTTTAATTTTATTTCTATAATTCGCTTGCGCGTAGGTTTCTTTAGCAGTGGGAGGAAACCGGAGGTAAGAACATGGACTATATATAATGAAATGAAATGAAATGCGGTTTAATGTCCTATTCTTCTGCTCCCACTGGGCTAATGAAGACTGGAATACAGTGTGCTTTGGGAGAAATTTTGCCCGGACAACGACGATACGGCCTACTCTTACATCGAATTCAAAGCACATGCCACTGTGTACACGGGACCTCGATTATTTTGTACCCATATGAACGACTACTCCAGTTGTCCTTCACCATTGACAAGGGGAAGTCATGCCAGAAAATCGCGATGTACTTTCTCAGACAATATCGGGAGGAAAACACTTAACTTCCCGATTAGCGAGCCAGTATCTTACTCGCTTAATCACTGTGGCTCCCTAACTATATAATGCTTGGAAGCCCACTTGTTAAACATCTCATAAAACATGAATACATTAGCGGCTTACCTTTTCTAAATTTACGCACTATACCTTTTCTACATTTTCAGAGGATTATTGATTGATGTATAATGATTACTTTTTAACAGTGGTCAGGAAATTAAATACTTGTTAATTGGACACTCATTATCAAAATTAATCAGTTAGGTTTAAACTGGACACAAGTACAATTTAGATGATTTTGGGTGATTTTTACAAATTTTTAAACAAAGATTTGATATTAAACAAATGTGAAAGAAATTAGTGCTAGATACACAAAATTAAATGATACCCGGGTTTACTGTGGAAGTAACACCGTATCATGTTTGTTTGTGATTTCTGCGTATTGTGACTTGTCCGTAGATTTGTTTTGTGTAATTGTGTGTGGTGTGGTCCCCCTGGTGGTGGTGGTGAGAGAGGGAATGAGGATTGGGCAAATCTCAGAGATTCTACCAAGTCCTGGTTAACAATGGCAGCTTTCCCTATGTACAGGGGGGGTTGGATGGCTGAATGGTTAGCGTGCGCGCGCTGTATCATAAAGCCTGTCATTGAGTCGACTGGCGTGGTTTCGAATCCCCGGTTGTACGTGACTAGGAGTAGGGTCGCCTGTCTAACCTCGTGGGTTTTCTCCGGGTCCTCCAGATTCCTCCCGCTGCTAAAGACCCCTACGCGCAAGCGAATTATGTAAATAAAATTAAACCATATGTTAGTCCCGAAATGACCTAGTTTGTGTCGAGTGGACGTTAAACCCCATTTCTCTCTCTCTCTCCCTATGTGCAGTAATCGTGTACTTGAAGTCTGTATGAAGTAGACAACTCCTGAATATAAATCTAGTTATTCATATGAGACCATACTCTGATCATATCAATTCATTGTTAATTAACAGAAATATTGTATAATAAATTTATTGTTGGAATTCTAAAGGTCAATTATTTCTAGTCATGCCAATTTGTCTTTCTTTAATCATATGTTATGTATATGTTTACATTGGGAGGGAGAGAAAGAGGGAGGGAGAGAAAGAGAGAGAGCGAGAGAGAGAGATGGAACGAGAGCGAGAGAGAGAGAGGAACCAGGCTAATATGTATATGTTTACATTGAGACAAAGAGAGAGAAAGAGAGAGGGGGAGAGAGAGAGGGAGAGAGAGAGAGAGGGAACGAGGGAGGGAGAGACGGAACGAGGGAGGGAGAGGGGGAAGAGAGAGATGGGGAGAGAGCGAGCAGACTAGGGGGAGAGAGAGAAAAAAAAGAGAGAAAGAGAGAGGGAGAGAGGAGAGAGAGAGAGAGAGAGAGAGAGAGACAGGCTAATAAAAAAGGGAATTTTGTTGGGTCAACATTATTTCTGATTCAAAACACAACCTGATAATTGATTGAGAGGTCCTGTGCCCTGACCATTCGACCACTGCGGCACCCACCAACTTAATTACCCTTTAATTCAACATTATTACACACCTCAACTCAACACCCACATTCTGTATCTCAAGTGGTCATAAACTGCCAATAATACCGACAACTCAGACACCGAGAACCTGTTATATTTTATTTACGACCTAATCACGATGATATCAGTCCACACAATATGATTAATAAAAATATTGTATTAATTGAATAAATATAAAAATCTTTCAGTGTTTCCTGTCATGCTAATTTGCCTTTCATCACCGATATCATCAACATTCTGTTTGTTAATAAACAACAATCCAATATGAAATGAAATGATATGGAGTTTTACGTCCTACTGTTCTGCTTTGACTGGGGTAATGAAGACGGGTATACGTCGTACAGTGTACTATGAGGGAAATTTCATCTGGAAATCGGCACTACGGCCTATTCTTATATCGAATTTCAACTGTCAAGGGATCTTTTACGTGCACCCCAATGAGTACACAGGACCTTGGTTTTTCATCCCATTCGAACGACTAGACAGCTGTCCTTATCAGGCCCTCCACCCTACATCAACAAACCAATATGATAATAAACACTAATTGGCTAATAAAATACAAGCATGATAATTCACACTAACTGAATGGGGGATAAATACCATGATAAATATAATAACAGACTTTTCAATTCGGCAATTCTCCAGCTGTCACCGGAAATCTTTTGACATTTCAATATTTTAAATCCCACTTATAGGGGTGTTGGATGGCCTAGTGGATTAATGTGTAAAATCATAAGTTGAACTGAGTCAAAAGGGTGGGGGGGGGGAAAATGGTTAAATACATGCATCTTAGATCATAAAGTCTTTCATTAAGCCAATTTGGGTGGTTTTACAAGGAGTAGGGTCGCCTGTTCAACCTCGTGGGTTTACTCCGGTTTCCTCCCACTGCTAAAGACCCCTACGAGTGAATTATCTAAATTATATTGAACCATATGTTAGTGCCGAAATGACCAAATTTGTGTTGCATGGACATTAAACCCCATTTCTCTTTCCCACTTCCTATAGCTAACAATCTTATAGACCACCTGGTACCACTTCCTATAGCTAACGATCTTATAGACCATCTAATACCACTTCCTATAGCTAACAATCTTATAGACCACCTAGTACCACTTCCTATAGCTAACAATCTTATAGACCATCTAATACCACTTCCTATAGCTAACAATCTTATAGACCATCCAGTACCACTTGGTACCACTTCCTATATCTAACAATATTATAGACCACCCAGTACCACTTGCTATAACTAACAATCTTATAGACCATCCAGTACCACTTCCTATAACTAACAATCTTATAGACCATCCTGTACCACTTGCTATAGCTAACAATCTTATAGACCATCCAGTACCACTTGCTATAGCTAACAATCTTATAGATCATCCAGTACCACTTGGTACCACTTCCTATAACTAACAATCTTATAGACCACCCAGTACCACTTCCTATAACTAACAATCTTATAGATCATCCAGTACCACTTGCTATAACTAACAATCTTATAGACCATCCAGTACCACTTGCTATAACTAACAATCTTATAGATCATCCAGTACCACTTCCTATAACTAACAATCTTATAGACCATCCTGTACCACTTGCTATAGCTAACAATCATATAGACCATCCTGTACCACTTCCTATAGCTAACAATCTTATAGATCATCCAGTACCACTTGCTATAACTAACAATCTTATAGATCATCCAGTACCACTTGCTATAGCTAACAATCTTATAGATCATCCAGTACCACTTGCTATAACTAACAATCTTATAGATCATCCAGTACCACTTGCTATAACTAACAATCTTATAGACCATCCAGTACCACTTGCTATAACTAACAATCTTATAGATCATCCTGTACCACTTGCTATAACTAACAATCTTATAGATCATCCAGTACCACTTGCTATAACTAACAATCTTATAGACCATCCAGTACCACTTGGTACCACTTCCTATAACTAACAATCTTATAGACCACCCAGTACCACTTGGTACCACTTCCTATAACTAACAATCTTATAGACCATCCTGTACCACTTGCTATAGCTAACAATCTTATAGACCATCCAGTACCACTTGCTATAGCTAACAATCTTATAGATCATCCAGTACCACTTGGTACCACTTCCTATATCTAACAATATTATAGACCACCCAGTACCACTTGCTATAACTAACAATCTTATAGACCATCCAGTACCACTTCCTATAACTAACAATCTTATAGACCATCCTGTACCACTTCCTATAGCTAACAATCTTATAGATCATCCAGTACCACTTGCTATAGCTAACAATCTTATAGATCATCCAGTACCACTTGCTATAGCTAACAATCATATAGACCATCCTGTACCACTTCCTATAACTAACAATCTTATAGACCATCCAGTACCACTTCCTATAACTAACAATCTTATAGACCATCCAGTACCACTTGCTATAGCTAACAATCTTATAGATCATCCAGTACCACTTGGTACCACTTCCTATAGCTAACAATCTTATAAACCATCTGGTACCGCTTCACATTTGAAAAGTTCAAATTTTTAGTAGGAATCTTGCATTTCGATGTCATCAATTAACAAGTGTTGTTTCTATTCAAGTCGTAAACAGATCTTATCAATTACACAATTCAATGTCAATTACAGATCGTATCCAATCAGAAGCTTCTACAGGTCATGTCAGGTCGGATCCAAATTACATCTCAGGAAGAGTACGTAAATGTCATTTCAATCAAGGCTTTTACTTCAACATGCAGTCAGATGGTCAATATCTCATGTATTTTGTTTGCTTTCGATAATCGAGATATATTTTTTATAGAAATAAAAATTACAAATGTAATTATATTTAAACGTTAAATTCTTCAAAATTCTAATTTCACCACATGTAAAGGCTAGCCTTCGATGTTGGCTGGATTAGATTCCTATATGCCGCTAACAGCCAGTGATAATTAAATCCAAAAACGTGGATAATCAAGGCTATGCTGTTTATATTAATGATTTAAGTAATGATGACCAAGACTATGCAAAAATTTCACTCGCTTCTTTCTCGGCTCATAGTGGATCAATTTGACTGATATTTTTAGCAAATTACCTTTACACTATCTAGTTTTTAACTATTATAGCGAGAACTGCCATCTCTTTATCTTATCTCCCATAATGTATCTTTAATGTTTTACTGCAATATGCTTACATTCATATTTCATGTGACATATAACAGATCATGATGCGTACTAATATTATACAATGTTTTTCTCTGGGTTATATTCCTGATTGTTTGTCTTTCAATTTGGAGTAAAGTCTGTTTGACTACTGGCCCAGGATTGTACAGCGCAGTGGACGCATATGGCTAGCCCCCAGATCCACTCACAAAATCTGGTATGTACGTTTGTTTGTGATTTTTGCGTATTGTGTCTTGTCCGTAGAATTGTTTTGTGTAATTGTGTGTGGTGCAATCCTCCTGCACTCACTATTACAGGAAAGTTAAAAGGGAGTCTTGATATCCACAGATCGGACTCCGACTCACTCGGAAAGTTAAATATTTGTAACGACCTTTATTCAATCCCAGTGCTTTATATTTGCTTTGGGGGGTTGGATGGATGAATAGTTAGCGTGTGTGCGCTGTATCTGAATGTCTGTCATTGAGTCAACTGGCGTGGGTTTTCTGTGGGTCCTCCGGTTTCTTCCCACTGCCAAAGACCCCTTATTGAAATTATTGAAATAAAATTGAACCATGTTAGTCCCGAAATGACCTAGTTTGTGTCAGTGGAGGTTAAACCTCAACTCTCTCTCTCTATCTCTCTCTATTTGCTTTTCTTTAAAAAATGATTTGTTAATCTAGAGTGCAATTTACTCTGAAAGTTAAATATTTATCAGGACTTTTATTCAATCTCAGTTTTACAAAATCTTAAATCTCGATTTCACAGAAACATGCTTTCTATTTGCTTTTCTTTAGAAAATGATTTTTTAATCTGGAGTGTAATTTGGATAACCATTTCACTTGCATCAAAATCTATACCTCATTGTCTGGTCTCGGAATTCATTGCTCCCATCAAATTATACCAATCTATGTCCGACCCCAGAATTCATTTCTACTCCAATCACAAGCTCATTAATCATATTTCATACTAGATCATATTTCTATTTGTGAATGAAACATTAATTCCACAATTTCTGTGCGTCCATTCTTCTTGCCATCGATGTACCGTGTACCATTTCATATGTAAATACGAACATGTTTGATATACAATATCGATCACATGTCAATCTAAAACACAACAGTCGAAAGGTCAGATTTGAAATGAAATGAAATTGGGTTTAACATCCTACTTTTCTGCTCTGACTGGGCTAATGAAGACAGACATGCACCATACAGTGTGCTATGAGGGAAATATTGGCTGGACAGCGGCACTACGGCCTACTCTTATATCGAATTACAACTGTCAAGGGTTCTTTTACGTGCAAGCCAATGTGTTCAAGGGACCTCGGTTTCTAAACCCATCTAAAATACTAGACAGCTATTGTTTTCATGCCCTCTGCCCTGCACCACTGACAAGGGGAAACCACGCCAGGTTCTCTTTTTCATGCATTATGGCAGGCCCACTCTCCTGCACCACTGACAAGGGGAAACCATGCCAGAAAATCCAGATGAACTTTCTTGTCATTTCGGGACTAACATATGGTTTAATTTTAATTCAATAATTCGCTTGCGCGTAGGTTTTTTTTAGCAGTGGGAGGAAACCCGAGGACCCGGATCAAACACACGAGGTTGGACAGGCGACCCTACTCCTTGTCACGTACAACCAGGGAATCGAAACCACACCAGTTGACTCAATGACAGACTTTATGGTACAGCGCGCACGTGCTAACCATTCAGCCTCCCCCCCCCCAACACTAGGAGGAAAAGCCTAGATAAGCTCCTGTCAGAAAAATGTATAATTTGTAGATTTTAGTGCAGAATGTCTTGTTCTACAAATCATATCCAATTCCAATGTTACACATTATCTAGAAATTAAATAATAACATTATATGGGTACAGAGACAGCATTTCACAATCCCACCTAACCTGAGCTACAACATCAAAATTTAGCCAGCACGTCATTTTGACCTCACCTGGGCTACAACATCCAAATTTGGCCAGCACATCATTTTGACCTCACCTGGGCTACAACATGAAAATTTTGCCAGTACGTCATTTTTTGATATATATATATATATATATATATCTCTTTTTCAAAGAATATTATGATTTTCAGCATTTTCCCCAATTCTAAAAATATTTTCAACTGGCTACTTTTTAATGATCTAGGTAGTGAGGGAAGTTTTACGATTCCCGAAATAGAGTCACCTATAAAGATACATTATGGGAGATTAGATAAAGAGCTGGCAGTTCTCACTATAATAGTTAAAAACTAGATAAAAATACAATAAAAAAACATAGTCCTGATTATTCATTTCATGATTTAATCAAGAATGAAAGTTGAGCAGCAAATCGGATCCTAATCCAGTAAATATCGCAGACTAGCGATGATATCGAGAGTTGATTATGGTCTGGTTAAGTTAATTAATGTCTAATTAATAATTTAGAAAACATTTCAGGCCTAAAGAAAGACCTGCAATAGGCAGATTTATAGCTCTTGCATAATGTATGTTTAAGTCAGTGTGATTGAATAACTTTCCCATCGATATCAATATTCTACTTCAATTTTAATACATTTTAGTAATATATTCATACGCCTCACTTCAACGACTATGTTTACGCTATACATAGTTATATACATACATATTTATCAAACTATCTTAAGGTCTTCCATTATTGTAATTCTTTTTACGTTATTAAACAATTGAAACTGACTGTACTAAAATATCCCCGATATTAGGCTTGGCACTAGTTCCATTCTCATCTCCCACTCTAAACAATGAACCATCAAATACATGATTGAGTAGTCTACCCTTATGTAAAATTCAATAATGAACAGTTGTTTCAATTCAAAAAATAATATAAACTCAAATGTTAGAACTTTTTAAATCTTTTTACTAACTGTTCAAATGTTGATTTTATTTGAGGGATAATAGAGTTTACTATTGTTTAAATTTGTATAATCGATTTAAATAATGAAGTATGTGATCTGAAACATACAGTAATTATACACAACCTGTTACAGCTATATAGTCATCTTGTTTCCTCAAATACAGTTTATTATTCTCTAATTCCATTTCAAATGAGAGAGAGGGGGAGAGAGAAGAGAAGAGACAGGAGGGGGAGAGAGGAGGGAGAGAGGAGGGAGAGAGAGAGAGAGAGAGGAGGGGGAGAGGGAGAGAGAGGGGGAGAGAGGGAGAGGAGGCAGAGAGGGGGAGAGAGGAGGCAGAGAGGGAGAGAGGAGGGAGAGAGGAGGGAGAGAGAGAGAGGAGGGAGAGAGAGAGAGAGGAGGGAGAGAGAGAGAGAGAGGAGGGAGAGAGAGAGAGGAGGGAGAGAGAGGGAGAGAGAGGAGGCAGAGAGGAGGGAGAGAGGGAGAGAAAGGAGAGGGAGAGAGGGAGAGGAGGCAGAGAGGGGGAGGCAGAGAGGGAGAGAGGAGGGAGAGAGGAGGCAGAGAGGAGGGAGAGAGGAGGCAGAGAGGAGGCAGAGAGGAGGGAGAGAGGAGGGAGAGAGGAGGCAGAGAGGAGGGAGAGAGGAGGGAGAGAGGAGGCAGAGAGGAGGGAGAGAGGAGGCAGAGAGGAGGCAGAGAGGAGGGAGAGAGGAGGCAGAGAGGAGGCAGAGAGGAGGGAGAGAGGAGGCAGAGAGGAGGCAGAGAGGAGGGAGAGAGGAGGGAGAGAGGAGGCAGAGAGGAGGGAGAGAGGAGGCAGAGAGGAGGCAGAGAGGAGGGAGAGAGGAGGGAGAGAGGAGGCAGAGAGGAGGGAGAGAGGAGGGAGAGAGGAGGCAGAGAGGAGGGAGAGAGGAGGCAGAGAGGAGGGAGAGAGAGAGAGAGAGGAGGGAGAGAGAGGAGGGAGAGAGGAGGCAGAGAGGAGGGAGAGAGGGAGAGAAAGGAGGGGGAGAGGGAGAGAGAGAGGGGGAGAGAGGGAGCGGAGGCAGAGAGGGGGAGAGAGGAGGCAGAGAGGAGAGAGAGGGGAGAGAGAGAGAGGGGAGAGAGAGGATTGGAGAGAAAGAGAGAGAGACAGAGAGAGAGAGAGACAGAGAGGATGGGAGAGAAAGAGAGAGAGACAGAGAGAGAGAGAGACAGAGGATGGGAGAGAGAGAGAGAGAGGACAGAGAGGATGGGAGAGAAAGAGAGAGAGACAGAGAGAGGATGGGAGAGAGAGAGAGACGGACAAAAGTCCACTCAACACAAACCAGGTCATTTCGGGACTAACATATTGTCCAGGAGAATTTAAACCAGAAGTAAACTAGAATATTGTGAAACTTAAATCTATATAAAAGGGATGTCTGTCCAAAACTGGTTCAGTTTTGTTACAAAGTTACAATGAATTGAAAATTTGTCAATATTCTGTGGCATCCTCTGTGGACAATTCAAATCAGATATGGTCAAAAGAAACTATTGTCACCTGTAAACTTCAAACATTTTTTGATGGGCCTCCTGTTAGTCTGATAGAATAATGACAACTGTCAAGGTCATATGTTATCTTATTATTTTTTAATTCTGTTTTTAATTTCAGATCTATATTCATTAATGCTTGGTTAGTCATTAGAGGCAGACAGCAATTAATCTGTCAGTCGATTTAAATTATGACAGGCTGGCAACTAAAGTGGTTGATCTGTTAAGTTCCTTTTATAGTAACTAATTATGATTTATATAAAAAGACAAATGTATGTAAGATGATTCATTTTTAGTTGGAGAGACCAGCTTAGGGAACCTATAAACTAGTTGGAGGTCCGATTTATAGGAAATTCCAAGTTGTTTAATTCTTGCTGTTAAGAATCTGTATTCATTTCTGATACTTGAGAGAACACACATGGACAAGCTACGTTCCCTGAAAGTCGAACGGTGCTAGAATGCAGATTATCCACTGTTGATATTTGCTTAATTAGATGGGCAGGGGTTGGATGGCCGATTGGTTAGTATGTGCACGCTGTATCGTAAGGCCTGTCATTGAGTCAACTGGTGTGGTTTCAAATCTCTGGTTGTACGTGACAAGGAGTAGGGTCGCCTGTCCAACCTCATGGGTTTTCTCCGGGTCCTCCCCCACTGCTAAAGACCCCTATGCGCAAGCAAATTATTGAAATAAAATTAAACCATATGTTAGTCCTGAAATGACCTAGTCTGTGTCGAGTGAACGTTAAACCCCATTTCTCTCTCTCTCTGGTTATCCCAGTCTACAACGACAGTATTTATAGTGCATACTCTCCACATAAGACGTCACCGTTTGTCATGACTTGTCCTAGTCTAGTTCTTCAAGTCCCTTGTTACAAATGGTGCTGAAACGCATTCTGGTACATAATTCCCGGTAAGATCACAACATCAATATTGATTTAAATTGACAAATAATTAATGTTTTCAATGTCGAAGACTTTGGATGATACTGAGTTAAAGACTAAGTTACTTTAACTCAAGTGAGATGAACAAGCATGACCCAGTCCATTGTTGTAATATGTTAAAGAGGTTTTTAATCTCCATTACTGTCAACTAGGGTTCTCGTTAAACGGGGACAGTCAGTTAAACAAAATTAACTATTTTTTTTAATTACGGTTGAGATAAACAATTTACGAGATCCTTACAGAAAAAATGAAGATAAAGAAGCACGGTCAGAATTGTTGTTAAAGAGGTCTTCAATTTCCATCACTGTCAACTACCGTCCTCATTAAAAGGGCAGAGTCATTTAAACAAAATTAACTATTTTGAAAAATCTTTTACTAGCAAACTATACAACAACTCTCTATTTAAACCTTTTACTAGTAAACTATGCAACAACTATGACCTATTCTATATTTGCTAGCAAATTATAAAATAACTATGATCTATTCTCTGTTTACTAGTAAACTATACAACAACTATGAGCTATTCTCTATTTACTAGCAAACTATACAACAACTATGACCTTTTCTCTATTTGCTAGTAAACTATACAACAACTAAGGCCCATTCTCTATTTGCTAGTAAACTATACAACAACTATGACCTATTCTCTATTTGCCAGCAAACTATACAACAACTATAACCAATTCTCTACTTACTAGCAAACTATACAACAACTATAACCCATTCTCTATTTACTAGGAAACTATACAACAATTATGAACTATTCTCTATAGTAAACTATACAACTATGAACTATTCTCTATTTACTAGTAAACTATACAACAACTCTGTGACCTTTTCTCTATTCAAATCTTTTACTAGCAAACTATATGACATTGACTAATTGCCGGCCATCAAATCGCTTATCACTCTAGAAGATGTTCAATATCGAACATAGTCAAGGTATTGATAAAAAGAAACTATACACCAAGTTTTAAAACTCAACAACAAATCAAATTGCTTATCTCTAGATAGCCTCAGCAGAAAATACTCACCTTCAAACTCAATCAAGACATCCACCTAATGTAAGAAATGAAATGAAATGGAGTTTAACGTCCTACTTACTGCTCCGACTAGCTAATAAAGACGGGCATACGCCATACAGTGTGCTATGAAGGAAATTTTGCCCATGCAGCGGCACTATAGCCTGCACTTATATCGAATTCCAACTGCCAAGAGATTATTTACATGCATGCCAATGTGTACACAGGACCTTGGTTTGACGTCCCATCCGAACAACTAGACAGCTGTCCTTGTCAGGCCATCTGTCCTGCACCACTGACGAGGGGAAGCCACGAAGCCACGACGGAAGATCCTGATGAGCTTTCTCGGCCAATGTAGGGATCGAACAAGCGACATTCAGGCTAGGGAGCCAGCGTCTTACCGACTTAGCCATCATGACTCCACCTAATGAACGACAGGAAACCAAAACTTCAAATTTCAAAATATAGTAAAAACCAATAATTCGCCTTCCAGGTACTTAATGCACTTTCTCGTAATCTTATTATTGTGGCTTTACTGAACTAAAACATAACAACAATATCTTACGACTGGTGTGACTACAAGAATTGTTGTTCCAGTTGCAAGCAACATTATCCTGCAAAAATTAATCAATTTCATTTTTTGTTTATCATTAAAAAAAAAAGAAATATCTGTTATCATATACACCTTAGTTTAAAAAACAAAGCAAATACCAGTATCCCTATTAAAGGGAAAGACCAACGATTTTCAACAAGGTTTCCATAAATCTTAAATATATATTGATAAATAATCCCCTCTGTACAAGCAAAAACGTTTTTGTAAGCGAGAAATTAATTTTTACTAAACCGGAAGTGACATAGTTGGTTCAACACGCTCAGTGGTCTCTATAGTAAGCATACAGATTTGGCATAAGTTTACTGCTGTAAACTTTGGATATTATAAACACGAATTTATGTTTGTTTTAACGTTTAGTACACAAAGCCGTCGCGGAAATTCACTCATACTGAACTGTACGCTGTGCCTCAATTCATGCCACATGGCTAATTGTTTGATTGACAGCTTGCAAGTGAGAGATGTTTTTGTGCGTGCTGAGTCTGCTGACATTGTTTTTATTTATTTCAACGGACTTGTGGCACATATATAAATAAATATATAAATTTCCAAAGTATGTCAACGTCAAACACCAACGTATTGGAATATAAAATATCTCTTCTATGGGTCTACAGTAATGCCGCATGAACATTCGACCCCAGCCATTCTCATAATGAAATTGAAGGAGAAAGGGAAATCCATTGACGTGGACATTATGGTCCAAAATGCACTATATAATATGACTTACATGCCTACAATTTTGATTGTTTATGTTGAAAAAAAGCTGTCAGCATGCACAAAAACATCGAAGCAAACGAAATACATGTCACTGGCAAGTTGTCAATCAAACCACGTGATGTAAACAATTAGCCATGTGGCATGAATTGAGGCACAGCGTACTGTTCAGTATGAGTGAATTTACGCGGCGGTTTAGTGTACTAAACCTTAAAAAAACATAAATTTGTGTTTATAATATCCAAATAAACTGCCCATTCCCTCAGATTTTTGGCCAAAGGACAACGCGTGAACACAATACAGCTGTAAACTTATGCAAAATCTTTATGCTTCCTATAGAGACCACTGAGCGTGTTGAACCAACTATGTCACTTCTGGTTTTAATAAAAATTAATTTCTCGCTTACAAAAACGTTTTTGCTTGTGCTACAGATGGGATTATTTATCAATATATATTTAAGATTTATGGAAACCTTGTTGAAAATTGTTGGTCTTCCCCTTTAACAAACTTGAATCTCTAAATAGGAACGCTTAACGTTGAGCTTGGCTTCACTCTCTTAACAAACTATTAATTCACATCCCTCCTTATCGCCATTTCAACGATATATTTTATAAACCACTTTTATATATATATAGTACCATAAGCAATTTGTTCTCAAGTCAATATTTGTTTCGCAGGTATATTGCACGACGTAAATTTCGCCTTTTACTTATTGACAGCAGATAATTAATAATCAATACATACACGTCGATGTCACAGATGACAGCAGATTTACGAAGCATGTATTCTATTTCTAAAATAAAAACATAAGCAGAAATTAAATCCTTGATTTCCGGGACTTTCCACACATTAAATCAATCAATTCACAAAATAATCCTTACGTTAGGAAACACGTAAAATCCACGCTGTCAACACTGGATTAAAACGAAATGATCATATATCCGATAGATGTCATTTTGAAACTCAAAGTATTAATTGTCATTTGGCATATATGTATGTCTGATTGGTCAATATATCGCATATGATAGTACACAGGCAGTATGAGGAAATCCGTACCTTCAATCAATATACACAAGATGAGAAGTGATACAACAGTCAGTTTGTCATCTGTCGCTGGTAGCTGTCGTGTTTGAGCTTATTGGTCGTCAATTCTCGTTATTAAAGTACGACAATACTCTAGGTAATAATAGAAAGGTGTTAATACGTGTGATCAGTTTTAACAATGGAAGTTGTTAATCGAGTGGAATATTTAGTCGTATCTTTAGGCAATAAAAACAAACTACAACCTCTGATTATTGATAGTATTTAACGCTAAATAGGTTTATTGACATATTGTTAAAACTGATAAACATCACCTGTACATGTAAATATCAACGACAATTAACTCTCTATCAATAGAGCTATGGTCAATATTAGAGAGAGAGAGAGAGAGAGAGAGAGAGAGAGAGAGAGATGGGGTTTAACATCCACTCGACACAAACTAGGTCATTTTGGGACTAACATATGGTTCAATTTTATTTCAATTATTCGCTTGCGCGTAGGGGTCTTTAGCAGTGGGAGGAATCCGGAGGACCTGGAGAAAACCCACGAGGTTGGTCAGGCGACCCTACTCCTTGTCACATACAACCGGGGAATTGAAATCACCCCAGTTGACTCACTGACAGACCTTACGATACAGGGCGCATGTGCTAACCATTCGGCCTGTCCAAACTCGTGGGTTTTCACTGGATTCTCCGGTTTCCTCCCACTGCTAAAGACCCCTTCACACAAGCAACTTATCAAAATAAAAATTAAACATACATTAGTCCAAAATGACGTAGTTTGTATCACATGGACATTAAACCCCATTTCTCTCTCTCTCCAACCCCTCTGTCCTGTATTACTGACAAGGGGAAACCAGCTGAACCTTCTCAACCAATACAACTGACAGTACATGTATTCGTCTATTCAGCCAGCCATCCAATCGACTATTACACCACCCACCAAATCGACTATTCAACCATCCACTCAATAAATTATTCAACCATCCACCCAATTGACTATTCAACCAGCCACCCAATTGACTATTCAACCCTCCACCCAATTGAATATACGCCCATCCACCCAATCGACTATTCAACCATCAACTCAATCAACTATACATCCAGTCACCCAATCGACTATACGCCCATCCACCCAATCAACTATTGAGCCACCCAATCGACTATTGAGCCACCCACCAAATCAACTATTACACAACCCACCAAATTGACTATTGAGTCACCCACCAAATCGACTATCACACCACCTCCTAAATTGACTTTTCAACCATCCACCCAATCAACTATTACCCCACCCACCAAATCGACTATTCAACCATTCACTCAATAAATTATTCAACCATCCATCCAATCTACTATTCAACTATCCACCCAATCAACTAACCAAACATCCACCCAAGTGAATATTCAACCACCAAAGCACCTATTCAACCATCCACCCAACCGCATATTCAACCATCCAACCAATCGACTATTACACTACCCACCAAATTGACTATTGAGCCATCCACCCAAGCGAATATTCAACTGCTAAAGCACCTGTTCAACTATCCACCCAATCAACTATTCAACTATCCACCCAATCAACTATTCAACTATCCACCCAACCGTAAAATGAATCAATAATATATTATCTCAAGATCGTCTAAAACTGAAAATATTTTATAGTTTATCAGCTGACAATTTTCCCCATCATTGTGATCTGTTCACTCATTAACCCCTATGTCCTCAACAACAACTACATCTATCAACTTTCCAATAATAATTAACAGCATTCACAGGTCTACATTAAAGTCTCAGTGCAATTATCAATTTTTACAACCTAATCCATGCTAAAATCTACTCTAAGTTCATTATTCTACTTTTAATTAAAAATACAAAATCAATGGAAGAAAAAAAAATAAATAAAAATAAACGCCTGTCTATAAGATTTTAGTGAATACTGTCAGCTTGTTGCTTGTTTTTGATGGGCTTGAGGTTTAAACTGACACATGGCCTTGAGGTTCAAACTGACACAATGGCTTGAGGTTTAAACAAACACATGGGCTTGAGGTTCAAACTGACACACGGGCTTGAGGTTCAAACTGACACATGGCCTTTGGGTTCAAACAGACAAATTGGCTTGAGGTTCAAACTGACACATGGGCTTGAGGTTGAAATGGCAAATGGGCTTGAGGTTCAAACTGATACATGGGCTTGAGGTTCAAACTGACACATGGGCTTGAGGTTCAAACTGACACATGGGCTTGAGGTTGAAATGGCAAATGGGCTTGAGGTTCAAACTGACACATGGCCTTGGGGTTCAAACTGACACATGGCCTTGGGGTTCAAACTGACACATGGCCTTGAGGTTCAAACTGACACATGGCCTTGAGGTTCAAACTGACACATGGGCTTGAGGTTCAATCTGACACATGGGCTTGAGGTTCAAACCAACAAATGGTCTTGACATTCAAACCACCCTTTCCCTTTAAACCAATCAATCTGTGATCATGAAATGGAACAAGTTCATTGTGAATGGTTAAGGATGTTATTCCAGGAATTTAATCAGCTATTGAAGACAGATGTATCCTATTTGATAAAAGGTTCCTGGGATGTAAACACTCTATCCATAGTCAATAACTGATTTTAAAACAAAAGTAAATACAGTACATATTCCTAGTTGATGATTGCTGAGATAGACAATGTGATATCGCAGGCAAAAGCATGTAGCATGTTATAGATGCAAATAATAATAATAAAAAAAAATAAAATCCATAAAAGTGATTAGCAGAATATGTGCAAGGGAGAGAGAGAGAGGAATGGGGTTTAACTTCCACTCGACACAAACTAGGTCAATTCGGGACTAACACACAGTTCAATTTTATGTTGAGAAGCAACCCCTATAGTATAACCAGTGAAGATTAGATGAACTCCTTGGTAGTGATAAACAAATTTATTATTATCACTACCAAAGAGTTTGTCTAATCTTCACTAGTTATAGGGGTTGCATCTCGCTATATATCGTCGTATTCCTGAACCCCTTATGTATCGCCGAGAACCCAGTTTAGATGTCCTCCTACTACTAGTCCCCAGCTACACAAGACCGACCTTACAAGAGTTGTCGTCGTCTTCCACTGCTTAGTTCAACAATTCCTTTGCATGTCGGAGTCTTTAGTAGTGGGAGGAAACTGGGGAACCCGGAGAAAACTCACAAGGTTGGACAGGCGACCAAACTCCTTGTCACCTTCAACCGGGGATGCGAAACCATGCCAACTGACTCAACGACAGACCTTATGATACAGCGAACACGTGCTAACCATTCAGCCATCCCCCCGTCCACCCCCCACCCGCCCAACTGACACATGGACTTGAGGTTGAAACCAACAAATGGGCTTGAGGTTGAAATCAACTCCTTGTCACGTACCAACCGGGGAATCAAAACCACACCAGTTGACTCAATGACAGTCCTTATGATACAGAGCGCACATGCTAACCATTGGGTCATCCAATCCCCCCCGGTTGTTATATAACATCGTTGTATAATGGTTACGTTATAATATACAGAGAGAGAGAGAAATGGGGTTTAATGTCCACTCGACACAAACTATGTCATTTCGGGACTAACATATGGTTTAATTTTATTTCAATAATTCGCTTACGCATAGGGGTCTTTAGCAGTGGGAGGAAACCAGAGGACCCGGAGAAAAATAATATACACGAATGTACTTGCACGATGAAATAAAACTATTTTATATCAACTCAGTATTGTTGAAATATCTTCTTCTAATATTTCATAATTAGTAAAATTATATGTCTCTGTCTCTTCTATCACTTGTAGTCATAGCAACAGATATCATAGAAATTATGTTGAAATTATGAGAGAACTATAGCTGTCAAATGAAATATAACCTCAATGACAATAATATTTTTAATCTGATGGTGGATATAAATAGCCGAATAAATGTCACATTTCAAATTGTTGATAACTCACTTTTATAAATGAAATGAAATGGGGTTTAACGTCCTACTAGTCTGCTCCTAAACTGGGCTAATGAAGACGGGCATACGCCATACAGTATGCTATGAGGGAAATTTTGCCTGGGCAGCGGCACTATCGCCTACTCTTATATTGAATTTCAACTGCCAAGGGATCTTTTACGTGCATTCCAATGTTTACATGGGACTTCGGTTTTTCGTCTTATCCGAAGGATTAGACAGTTGTCCTTGTCAGTCCCTCCATCCTGCATCACTGACAAGGAGGAACCACGCTGGAAAATCTGGATGAACTATCTCGGCCAATGCAGGGATCGAACACCCGACCTCCAGTCTAGCGATCCAGCGTCTTACCCACTTAGCCACCTCATTTTTATAATTCAGATAATGTTGAAATTTTCATTTTGCTCATTCAACGGGGGTGGGTGGGGGGGGTGTGGATGGCGGAATGGTTAGTGTGCGCGCGCTGTATCATAAAGTCTGTTATTGAGTCGACTGGCGTGGTTTCAAATCCCCAGTTGTACGTGACAAGGAGTAGCGTCACCTGTCCAACCTCGTGGGTTTTCTCCGGGTCCTCCGGTTTCCTCCCACTGCTAAAGACCCCTACATGCAAGCGAATTATTGAAATAAAATTAAAACCATATGTTAGTCCCGAAATGACCTAGTTTGTGTAGAGTGGACGTTAAACCCCATTTCTCTTTCTGCTCATTCAATGCTAAAATGTACTCAAATTTCAGAGATTTGTAAAAATGAAAGGGGGTTCTGCCTGATGACCATGTCATGTATGAATCATTTGCTGGAATTTTTCGATTGATCATATTATTGTAAATACCACACAGAATTAAAGTATTTTAGGTCTGACATTCATTTTAGAAATTCGAAAGATCTTTTCAAACAAGCAGTTGCCATACGGATACGGACAGAGGTTTATAAATATAAAGCTAAAAAAAGTGATTTTCGGACAATAAGGGACCATAATTCAAGATGTTACGAACTAACATGGATCAATGTCAAAAGGAATCAAGATTTGGGGATATAAACAATCATATATTTTTAGTTTCATCAAAATCAGATCCACAAGCTGGGGCCCTAATCAATGAAGTTAAGGTATAATACATAGAGGATATTTGTCGTTTTAGAGTGAATAACATATTTTATTTCATCGAGAAGCAAGAAAACTTATATTTTCACAAATGCGTAGCATGAGTGAAAATATAAACGTTTTCTTGCTTAGAGATGAAATAAAATATGTTATTCACTCTAAAACGACAAATGTTCTATTTTTTTTATGATTTTACAAATCATTTTAGGTAAAAACAACATGGACTACTTTGTCCGCTTCTAGCCAGTGGAATAACACTTTTATTTCACTGATAAAACGCGGTATTTAACTACTGATCATAAAATAAATGCCCATATCGAAAGGAATCGAGATCTTGGGGATATAAACCTATATTTCATGTTTTGTCAAAAATTGTGATGTGTAGAGGAAATGTGAATGGATGGACGCACTGACGGATGGATGGACAGGGAGGAGAGCAATATTTTCGTGTGTACATATAAAAACTACAGGTGGTGGTTGCTTGTGTTGACAATATTCGATGATCAATTTTTTTTTTTTTTTTTTGCAAGAAAAATATGTAATTATTCCAATAAAAAAAAAACATTGAATATTTGATGCAAGAGATAAAATATCTGGAAATAGCCCCGTTGTATTATCAGAACAGAAATATAGGACATTTTTTTTGTGAGTGAATTTGTATCACGCAATGGAGATAATTCTATAACAGAAAGAGCAATAAAAATATATAGGAGAGGATTTCAGTCCGCCATTCTTGGAATCTCGATAATTGACTGTATATGATATTATATAAAATTAATTACATTCAAGTATTGAAAACGCAGGAAGAAGAGGACACCTCCCTGCTTGCCATTAAATCAGCCATTGATGTGACGAAATGATACACATATTTCCCTAGTTTTTGCTGTTTTATCTGATTTTTATCAACAAAAACTTGCTGTCTTGGGATCCGATAAAAAAGAATAATTCTGTCAATTGATGTCTGACACGGAAACTGTGAATTACACAACTGGTCTGATGTCATATCAACTGAAACATCAAACATGAAAAAAGTCGGATGCAAAAATAAGATGAAATTGAAAATGAAATGGGGTTTGACATCCTACTTTTCGGTACCAAGGTAACATTTTGCCCAGGCAGAAGCACCTCCCCCGAGTCGACATCACCCATGACAACCCTGGTCCCGAGTTCCCAAAGCATTCTCAGACTTTCAATGCTTTGTGAACTAGAGACTGTTCCTTGAAATAAAATTAAACCATGTGTTAGTCCTGAAATGACCTAGTTTGTGTTGAGTGGACATTTCTGTTATATCTCCCCGACCATATATCTCAAGGATTGCACTGGATTTAACTCTGATTAAAACACACACATACGAATCTTAATCCACCACGTTTTATTAATCTCATACACGCAACTCTAATTAACAATACAGGGGTACAACAATTGAAATAGTGATCACAGGATTAATAAGTAACCTTATATGGATTACATACATATTCATCAGACTCTACAATTTCTATCTGTATTTCTCCCTTTACCGACCCGGGGGGTTGGATGGCTGAATGGTTAGCGTGCGCGCGCTGTATCATAAAGTCTGTCATTGAGTCGACTGGCGTGGTTTCGAATCCCTGGTTGTACGTGACAAGGAGTAGGGTCGTCTGTCCAACCTCATGGGTTTTCTCCGGGTCCTCCGGTTTCCTCCCACTGCTAAAGACCCCTATGTGCAAGCGAATTATTGAAATAAAATTAAACCATATGTTAGTCCCAAAATGACCTAGTTGTGTCGAGTGGATGTTAAACCCTATTTCTCTCTCTCTTTACTGAGCCTTGATACACATCTACCTGCACTGATGTAATCGTTAACAAACATAGATATCTAATTAAACAATATGACACAAAGGGGAATAGCACATTATTTCCAAATGACCTAATATCATTATAACGTTCCTCACATCATTAATTCAATAAATGACTTCCATAATTTGATCGAAAATGTCCAATAAATGGAGTTAATGAGAAAATATTAATAGATTTTATATGGACTACAAAGGTATAGACCTGTAAACTAATTTAACCTTTAACTAACTCCAGATATAGGCCTGTACAATGGGTCACCTGAAATTTAATTATCTACAAATATAGGTAGGCCCATACACTGGGTCACCTGAAAAGGTAATTAACTTTGATTAAAATTTAGCTTTGTCTATAGTTTATAATCCTCGTTAGTGAGTCAGTGCCTTACCCACGGGGGCCATCGCAGCTTCCCATGTGGAAGTATCATGCACATGGGGAATCATCATGTATATGTAATCTTGGGGAATCATCATGTACATGTAACAATGGGGCACCATCATTTATTTGTAATCATGGTCAATGATCATGTATATGTAATCATGCGGAATCATCATGTATAAGTAATCATGGAGAAACTTCATGTATATTTAATCATGTGGAATCATTATGCATATGTTACATGGGGAACCATCATGTATATCTTACATCGGGAATCATCATGTATATGAAATCATGGGGAATCATCATGTATATGTAATCATTATGCATATGTTACATGGGGAATCATCATGTATATATAATCATAGGTAATCATCATGTATATGTAATCAAGGGGAATCATCATTTATGTTGCATGGGGAATCACCACATATATGTAACCATGGGAACCATCATTTATTTGTAATCATGGGGAATCATCATGTATATGTAATCATGAGGAATCATCATGTAAATGTAATCATGGGGAAATCATAATGTATATGTAACCATGGGGAATCATCATGTATATGTAACCATGGGAACCATCATTTATTTGTAATCATGGGGAATCATCATGTATATGTAATCATGAGGAATCATCATGTAAATGTAATCATGGGAAAATCATCATGTATATGTAATCACAGGGAATCATCATGTATATGTAACCGAGAGAGAGAGAAATGGGGTTTAACATCCACTCGACACAAACTAGGTCATTTCGGGACTAACATATGGTTTTAATTTTATTTCAATAATTCGCTTGCGCGTAGGGGTCTTTAGCAGTGGGAGGAAACCGGAGGACCCGGAGAAAACCCACGAGGTTGGACAGGCGACCCTACTCCTTGTCACGTACAACTGGGGAATATATGTAACCATGGGAATCATCATTTATTTGTAACCATGGGGAATCATCATGTATGTGCAACCATGGGAACCATCATTTATTTGTAATCATGGGGAATCATCATGTATATGTAATCATATCATGGGGAATCATCATTTATTTCACATTCTTGAGCAAATGCAGAATAAATCCAATAAATTTGTTTTGCACTATTCCAGACAGTCTGGGGATATCAAGTCATTTGAGGAGAACAATAGACTGGTGGGGAAGATCAGCTGGTTTGTTGGAAAAGATCAGACTGGCTGGGAAGATCTGGTTGGTTGGGAAAGATCAGACTGGTTGGGACGATCAGGCTGGTTGGGAAGATTAGGCTGGGAACATCACTTCCAAAAAGAACATTCATGTACATGTATCTGGAATCATGGATAAGACTTACCTACCCCTAGTACATGTTGTGTATAAAAATAAACCAGACAATGAACATGTTGTACCATGTGGGATTGGGACAGGCTAGCTGATAGTAGTACCATGTAGGATGGTGGAGGGCTATAGCTAATAGTGGTACCACATGTGGGAAGGCCTGATATGAAATAAAATGGGGTTTAACATCCTACTTTTGTGCATCTAATGAAGACGGCCCTATGCCATGCTAACTGATATGCCTAATAAAGACTGAATTTCACAATACATATATTTTACTTACGATTCTTGTAAAATAAACAGGTGAATGACACTCAAAACATCTACTTACCTAAAAAAACAAAAAGAAATAACATTAAAACAATAAAATATTAAACAGTTATCATTATTAGAAAGACTTGTTCATCCACATTTCTTATTAGATGTATATAATTGTTTTATAGAGATGTCTTTATACAAGTCATTAGAGGCAGGCACCAAATTTGTAATAAAACAAGTTATATTTATAGCATGAATTAGTAGGTTTAACCAGAGGCCGTCGGCCGAGGTGTTGAACCTGTTAATGAATGAAGCCTGCTATAAATGACTTGAAACATTGACACCTTTTCAGCATGCTTGTTGTTATTGCACAGAAAACCCACCCCACATCTCTATCTGATTTCTACTAAAACTAGTGTAAACCAGCAAAAGTGTACAATAACATTGAACATGTCTAGTTATTGCACGGTTAAGCTCCACCCAATATACTAGAGGGAAAACAATCTGCTTATTCAACGAAAAGAACACAGATCCAATTTCGTTTCGTTTTTTTATAGTTCAAACTTTTGTTTTACTTGTCTTTACTGCACTTGGATCTGGAAGAGTTGTTATATAATCTGAGTTCTGTATGACGTGAGGGATTAGCCAATAAAATGGTCTGTTACGACGAGTTTTTGGTGTGAGTTGCACGGAACTGTGGGGATTGGTCATTTAGATACCACTGATATCACATTAAAAGATTGCCCAACAGTTGTATAAACATGGGATTACAGCCATGACGATTGCATTGATGATTTAAAGCCCTTACTGCAATTTTCCTGTCAGTGACAGATCTAGGGCCCCCACATTTTTGGCTGGAAGACAAAGAGATCCTTGAGTTACCAGCCAAGAATGCATCAAATCAAATTCATTTTTCTAAATGTTCCGAGCAACATTGTACCCATCTGCTTTTTCTTAATTCAGCCCGTTTACCCTGACTTGTCGAACACAGTAAAAATACACGATAACAAACTAACCAATAGTGAAAAACATGAGTCAAATATTCCACAGTGTATAATTTTACCATAAAACAAATCCTCTCACAAATTAATATCTATCATTTGGAAAAAAAAAATCATGACCAACAAAATGTTACATGTACATAAACATAAAATGTCATCGTTTGAATCTTTGATGGAACAACAGTCCTTTGAATCCTTGATGCAACAACAATCCTTGAATCCTTGATCCTTGAATCCTTGATCCTTGAATCCTTGATGCAACAACAATCTTTGAATCCTTGATGTAACAACTATTCATAAAACACAGTTGAGATAAATTTAAACGTTCCCAGATGTTACACATGCACAATTTTATGTTTATCAAATATGCCAATAAGCAGTCGTGAAATGTTTTTGCCTTTAAAAATTTAATTTTACAAATTTGAATACACAGCAATATTTTTAGTGACATTTATGTTTATTAGTTAAAAGATAAATCAATTTTATCTTTTATTCAGTGAACGAAATAGAAAAGCATTAAATTACAATCAATAAAGATTATGATGCAATTTTAACGAAATTAAAATATTTATTCGCAAGCACCTGTTTGGTCACATGTGTTTTATTTACGTCAAACCGGAGGTGAAATAATAAATATAACAAACTGATGACTTTACGAATGTCTTCTAAACAATATTTCTTTCATGGGAAATGAAATGAAATAGGTTTTAATGTCCTACTGTTCTGCTCCAACTGGGCTAATAAGACAGATTCTTTCATGGGACAATCAGAAGACATACATTTTTTTATTGCTAAAGCAGACAACCATAAATAGAGATAGACGATGGGACATGGCAACACATAGATACATGATGGGATACATCAACACAAGTGTTCTGGACATACATGATGGGACATATCAACACAAATGTTGAGATACATGATGGGACACCAGTAACACAAGTGTTCTATAGATACATGATGGGACACCAGTAATACAAGTGTTCTATAGATACATGATGGGACACCAGTAACACAAGTGTTCTAGGGATACATGGTGGGACACCATTAAAACAAGTGTTCTAGAGATACATTATGGGACACCAGTAAAACAAGTGTTCTAGAGATACATAATGTGACACCAGTAACACAAGTGTTCTAGAGATACATTATGGGGCACAGAGACACAATTGTTCTTGTGATACATGGTGAGACACAGTTTTGGAGATACTTGATGGGGCACAGTAAAAAAACATTCTGGAAATACATCGTGTGACACAATGACACAAGTGGTCTGGAGATACATACTGGGACACAATGACACAAGTGCTCTAGAGACACATGACGGGACACAAGTGTTCTGTGAAGGGACACAGCACAAGCCACCTGGAGATACTTTTTCCAGTGAACAATAGTCAATATATACATGTACCAGGTGCTTAACGGTTAAAACCCATTTCATTTCCTCTCATAATACCTTGATAATAGGAAGATGGTTAAAAGCTAACCACAGGATATTCATCAATATGAACAAATAAGCCAATTCTTTAATTAAAGACTTGATGAAAGTGTCTGATAAGTTTATTACTGTCTGATCAAATACAAAGATGTCTACCCTCCGGCTTATTCATGACATTTCTCTCGTATTCATACAGATAAATTGGTTATTATTTTTGTAAATGCATAGAAATCTGTTATTATTGCTATAGAGAGAAATCTATCTGTTATCATTATTATTATTATTAGAGTGAAATTATCTATTTTGAGAGAAATCTGTTATTGGTTTTTTTGGGGGGAGGGGGGAGAGACAAATCTGATATTGTTTCTTCAGGGAGAAATCTGTTATTATTATTATTGTGTAGATCAACTTGTTATTGTTACTGTACATAGAAAACTGTTATTATTACTCTAAAGAGAAATCTGTTATTATTAATATAGAGAGAAATATGTTATTATTAATGTAGAGATAAATCTGTTATTGCTAATGTGTAGAAATCTGTTATTATTAATGTAGAGATAAATCTGTTGTTACTGGGAATAGAAATCTGTTATTATTACTCTGTAAAGGAATCTGTTATTATTAATTTAGAGAGAAATATGTTATTGTCACTGTAGAGAGAAATCTGTTAATGTTACCGTAGAGTGAAATATGTTATTATTACTGTAGATTTGTTACTTTAATATTATTAGTATTAATATTATTAGTATTACTAAAACAGAGCTAAATTGTACACTATGTGTCATATAATCAGATCCATAGGCGATCATTATATCTGAAATACAAGTAGTTCAATCATTAATTCTTCATCATCCTTACAAAAACGGCCATCATTCTTTATACTCAGACTTCATTTAAAAAATTGGGTGTTTTCCTGTCTTCATTAGCCTGGCTTATTAAACATTGACATAAATTTTAATCAATTAATCAAAGTGTCACAGGCTAGGGCAGTCAGACTAGGGCAGTCTCTAATAGACTAGGGCAATCAGACTAAGGCAGTCAGACTAGGGCAGTCTCTAAAAGACTAGGGCAGTCAGACTAGGGCAGTCTCTAATAGACTAGGGCAGTCAGACTAGGGCAGTCTCTAAAAGACTAGGGCAGTCAGACTAGGGCAGTCTCTAAAAGACTAGGGCAGTCAGACTAGGGCAGTCTCTAATAGACTAGGGCAGTCAGACTAGGGCGGTCTCTAATAGACTAGGGCAGTCAGATTAGGGCAGTCTCTAATAGACTAGGGCAGTCAGACTAGGGCAGTCTCTAATAGACTAGGGCAGTCTCTAATAGACTAGGGCAGTCAGACTAGGGTGGTCTCTAATAGACTAGGGCAGTCAGATTAGGGCGGTCTCTAATAGACTAGGGCAGTCAGACTAGGGCAGTCTCTAAAAGACTAGGGCAGTCTCTAAAAGACTCGAGCAGTCAGACTAGGGCAGTCTCTTATAGATTAGGGCAGTCGTCAAAAGACTAGGGCAGGTCTCAAATAGTACCCACATAAAAATATAAATGGAAAAGGCAAAGCAAGACAATATAAATACACAGACACAGTAACCCATAAAGCATGCTTGGATATAGTGATCTTTTTATCTACATGGAATTTATGTACTAAGCAGGGGATGCTTACGGCTGAACCCTAACGGAGAGGAGTTACACATAAGTATACCCAAATCCAAATTCAGATATCCAGTGAACTGTTTAAAAAAGGAAGAGCAAGAGAGAGAGAGAGAGAGTTTAACATCCATCCACTTGACACAAACCAGGTTATTTCAGGACTAACATATATGGTTCAATTTTATTTCAATGATTTGCTTGCATGTTTGGGTCTTTAGCAGTTCGAGGAAACTGGAGGACCCGGGGGAAAACTCACGAGGTTGGACAGGGGACCCTACTCCTTTTCACGTACAACCAGGGAATCACGCCAGTTGATTCAATGACAGAATTTATGATACAGCGTGCACATGCTAACCATTCAGCCATCCCACCCCCCTTGTCTTTTGAAACAGGTTGATATACAGTCAGCCTATACAGCACATGCCCAAGTTTTTAATAATCTAACTAACCAATAACAACTGGTGACTGGTATATGAATAAAGAATATTGAACAGCAAGTTTCCAATAACACCTAGTGACTGGTATAGGAATCAGGAATATTGACAGAGACCAGAAAACCTTTGTTGAAATGTCGCCAGAAATAAATCTTTTAAGTAACATGTCTTCCATATTATTATTGTGTCATGTGTTATTCTCATCCAGTTATTAAATGTCGCTTATACAATAAATAACAACAAATTTTGAGAAATATCTCTTTACAGAAATTACAAGATGTACAGAGTTATCTCCCTCCTGGGTCCTGTTTCACGAAACTTTAACTAAAGATAAAATCCAAATTTTAGTAAATACTTCAATTTTGATTGGCTAATCACTAAAATCAATCTAATATTATCCAATCAAATTACTAAAATTTGGATTTTATCTTAGTTAAAATTTGGTGAAACAGGCCCCAGATTTTTAATGATAATAATATATCTGGTTGTGGCCATTCTTGCTATACTTGGTTTCTGGCTTAATGTCCACTCGATACAAACTAGGTCAATTCACGACTAATAAATACAAACTAAGTCATTTCACGATTAACATATGGTTAAATTTAAGTTCAATATTTCACTTGAGTGCAGGGGTCTGTCAGCAGTGGACTGAAACTGGAATATCCATACAAAAACAGACAGGGTTGAGCGGACAACCCTACTCCTCGATTCTATAAAGTGCACGTTTTAGAAGATTCAACTAACCTCCACCCTCTTCTAAACTCTGTTTTTCTCAAAACTTAACGTATATTTTAAGGACTTCTGGTGTGCTATTTATTTTCTAAAATTTAGTTTTGTTTTTACGACATTGATTGGAATGAATTCAATGTTACATCTCGATACAAAATGAAAATAAATAGGGTTTAACATACTACTTTTCTGCAGTAGGGTCGCCTGTCCAACCTCGTGGGTTTTCTCCAGGTCCTCCCACTGCTAAAGACCCCTAAGTGCAAGCGAATTATTGAAATAATATTGAACCATGTGTTAGTCCCAAAATGACCTAGTTTATGTTGAGTGGTCATTAAACCCCATCTCTCTCTCTCTCTCCTCTCTCTCCTCTCTCTCTCTCTGTCTGTCTCTGGCTCTCTCTCTCCTCTCTCTCTCTCTCTCTGTCTGTCTGTCTCTCTCTCTCTCTCTATCTCTCTCATGATTAAGATCAGGGAATAAGAAAATAAAGTCCAAGAAGTGTTACAGAATAAACACAATGGATCAACAATCAATAAATTTAATCAGAGATACATTTCTACAATGAGTCTCTTGTCGTTTTCAAGCACAATCCTGATACAAGAGGAACAAAATATATACTATACAATAAAAAAATTAGTGAGACCACCTAATATGAGAACAGTGACCCTTTGGACATCTTAATGAAACTATATGCATCATTTACAATATCTAATAGTTAATTGATAATTAGTGAACCCATTTAACTAATGAGTAAAGTTTCACTAATGTTTTTATTGTACATAGTATATATCTCGATACTCCTGTGTCTTTATAAGTATTGTGTTTGAAAATGACAAGAGAATCATTGTAGAAACGTAGCTCCGATTAAAAACACAGTAATTGTTGATCCATAGAACTGTTGTGTTTATTTTAATGTGTTCAATTACTAAATGTCATTCAAACAGTATAAATGTTATGGATTTAACATTAAAGGCAATGACAAGCAAATAGTCTTTATACCACATGGGGTCAACTAGGCAAGATATAAAGAGTTATGTCCCCTTTAGTCTTCAGAAACATACATTATTCTCTGGACAATGTGACATTTCTTCTACTATAAAGTTATTTATATTTATATATATATATATATATATATATCTATATATCGAAGTCAGACAATTAATCATTGTTAAAATGCAGAAAATTAGCATATATAGCATTCCATCTTTCAACCAAAAGAATTATAATATTTAAAAACGTTCTGCTTGGGAAATTATATTTTTCTAATTGTATCTTTAAAAAAAACCCAACCTGGACCAAGTTTGATCTGATTGTTGACAGAGAAAGATCCCGAAAGGTGTAATAAGATCCAATCACAGCAGAACAGTAGAACGTTAAACCCCCATTTCATTTCATTTCGTAATCAAATCTACCTGTACTAAACAAAGGTAATCAGATCTACCTGGTTCAGACAGGTGTTTTCATATAGTTTAGTATTTTATTTACTCAGGTAACCCATAGAATTCCTCTCCAGACAAAGCAAATATCACCTGATTACCATTCCCAAGGTTATCTAATATTGTATCAACATTACTCAAATTGTTGAATGATGTGAGAGAGAGAGAAATGGGGTTTAACGTCCACGCGACACAAACTAGGTCATTTCGGGACTAACATATAGTTTAATTTTATTTACATAATTCGCTTGTGCGTAGGGTTCTTTAGCAGTGAGAGGAAACCGGAGGACCCAGAGTAAACCCACGAGGTTGGACAGGTGACCCTACTCCTTGTCACGTACAACCAGGGAATCGAAACCCCGCCAGTTGACTCAATGACAGACCGAATGATACAGCGTGCGTGCTAACCATTTGGCCATCCAACCCCCCCCGTTGAATGATGTATTCACTGTTTATCAGCACCATTACACAAACAATTGTTTGGTTACAAAAACGTTGTATATAAGCAGTAATACCAATTTTCCCCCCCCCCCCTAAAAAATGGGATATTTGTTTGTCCAGAAACAGTTACAAAAACATTGTATATAAGCAGAAAGACCAATTCTCCAAAAGACAATGGCATATTAAAATATGACTATCAGCATGCTGGAATAATTCTCTGGAAATTGGGAGAAAAAAAATGGGAGAAAAACAGGATTTAACATCTACTCGACACAAACTAGGTCATTTCGAGACTAACATATGGTTCAATTTTATTTTCAATAATTTGCTTACTTGTAGGGGTCTTTAGAAGTGGGAGAAAACTGGAAGGCCCGGAGAGAAAACCCACACGGTTGGACAGACGACCCTACTCCTTGACATGTACAACCGGGGAATCAAAACCACGGCAGTTGACTCAATGACAGACCTTATGATACATGGCTAACCATTCAGCCATCCAACCCCCATGCTTACAATATAAGTAATATTATAGAAAGATAACATATGGGCATAATTCATGAATATCTTTAACTACCGTAGTATAGCCTGATACAATTTCTAAATCTCTAAGACATAATCCACAAATAGTATGATCAAAAGCTGACTACATCGTCTTGTTACCGTCTGAATGGTTAGCGTGTGCGCACTGTATCATAATGTCTGTCATTGAGTCAACTGGCGTGGTTTCGATTCCCCGGTTGTACGTGACAAAGAGTAGGGTCGCCTGTCCAACCTAGTGCGTTTTCTCCGGATCCTCTGGTTTCGTCCCACTGCTAAAGCCCCTACATGCAAGCGAATTTTTGAAATAAAATCAAACCATATGTTAGTCCCGAAATGACCTACTTTGTGTGGAGTGAACATTAAACTCTCTCTCTCTCTCCCTCTCTCTCTCTCTCCCTCTCTCTCTCTCTCTCCCCCCTCTCTCTCTTTCTCTCTCTCTCTCTCTCTCTCTGTCTGTTGCCACACTGTTTAAGAGATGTCTGATGTAGTTAGTAGTATGAGATAATATTATAATAAAGATTAAAACCAGGTGTTTTTAATAGAGCCATTATCACCTTCTCATCTGTTAAGAATTGTAATCATACATTAATCGCATAAATATGTACTAATTTAAAGTAGCTAATTGTCTAACTCATTATCATTCAAAATCTTCGACATTGAAAACACAAATTATTTGTCAATTTAAATCAACATTGATGTTGTGATCTTACCAGGAAAAGATGGGCTTCTGATGTTGACCCTATATTTTTATCGCGAGAGCATGCGCATTACATACTATCAGTGTAACCTGGAATAACTTGTTGGCATGCACGTAAAAAAAATCCTTTAGCAGTTGGAATTCAAAATAAGAATAGGTCGTAGCACCGCTATCAGGGCAAAATTTACATCATAGCACACTGTATGGCGTATGCCCGTCTTCAATAGCCCACTCGAAGCAGAACAGTAGGACGTTAAACCCCATTTCATTTTAAATTATAAATTAAATATTTTGGGCTTGCTTAGAGGTCAAACATTTGATCCAGATGTTGGCCGAGATTCCAGACAGGTTCCCCCAGTCTTTTGAAAAAATGAAAAAAATCAGTTCCTGTGTACACATTGGTATGTACGTAAAGGAGAGAAAGAGAAATGGGATTTAATGTCCACTCGACAAAAACTAGGTCTTTTTGGGACTAACATATGGTTCAATTTTATTTCAATAATTCGCTTGCACTTAGGGGTCTTTAGCAGTGGGAGGACCTGGAGAAAACCCACGAGGTTGGACAGGCGACCCTACTGCGTAGGGTTCTTTAGCAGTGGGAGGAAACCAGAGGACCCAGAGAAAACCCACAAGGTTGGACAGGCGACCCTACTCCTTGTCATGTACAAGCAGGGAATCCATCTTTATTAGCAGAAAAGTAGGATGCGATATTAAATAAATGTCTGAAACCAGAAACAACCCAATGTGGATCAAACAGATTCAGAATATACAACTCAAAGTTAGCATAAATCATGGCTTCATTTGAATTCCAGGTGGAAACGAAACGGACACTGACGAGAGAAGAATAACGTAAATATACCGAGAGTAATTGATGTGATTGAAGGGTTATTATTGGAGTATTGTTTATAAGATTTTACTCCAATCATTTTATCAACGTCTGAATATAGAAACACTTGATACTGGACTAATAAACACTGGTGAATACCATATTACTAGTAATAAACATACTTGATCATCTGGTGAATACCGTACTACTAGTAATAAACACATACTATAATCATCTTGAAGCAAGGAAATGAAATGGGGTTTTTATTATCACTTTGCCCATGCAGCAACACTACTGCCTACTCTTATATTGAATTCCAACTGCCAAGGGATCTTTTACGTGAATGCCAATGTATACACTGGACCTCGGTTTTTCGTACCATCCAAATTACTAGACAGTCGTCCTTGTCAGGCTCCCCCATCCTGCACAACTGACAAGGGGAAACCACGTCGGGAAATCCTGATGAACTTTCTCCGCCAATGCAGGGATTGAACACCCGATCTCCAGGTTAGCCAGCTAGCCAGCGTCTTACCCACTTAGCCACCTTGGCTCCTCTTGAAGCAGGGAAAACCGTACTATTACCAATAGATATTCATGGAATGGAAAAACATCAACATTTGATCAACAAAACAATTTGGTGTATGATCATGTGTTATGCTAGGGAGGAGAAACTGGCCTAGATAGCATCAATTCTACCATGCCTTCATTGAATTCTGACCAGACAGCGATTTGCTTTAGAGTCCAGCTTAGAACTTCCCCTGACCAATTGTCATCAATGAATTCTGTCTGACAGACCTCAGTTTTTATTGTCCCATCCAAATGACTAGACAGCCTTGTGGTTTGTGGTTCCTCCGCTTCCCCTGGCAAGTGAGTTCACAAAGCATTCTCAGACTTCAGTTAAGTATTTACTCAACTTTCAATCACTGTTTATGAGAAATATCTTTGTTCCAGAAAAACAAAGGCATACACCATACAGTGTGCTATGAGGAAAATTTTGCCAGGACAGCGGCAATATGGCCTACTCTTATATCAAATTCCAACTGCCAAGGGATCTTTTACATGGATGCATGGTTCAATCTTATTTTAACAATTCACTTGTGCATAGTGGTCTTTAGCAGTGGGAGGAAACTGGAGGACCCTGAGAAAACACATGGAGTTGGACAAGCGATCCTACACCTTGTCATGTACAAGTGGGTAATGAAAACCACGCCACTTGACTCAATGGCAGATCGCCTGATCCAACACATTAACCATTCAGCCATCCAACCCCCCAAACTGATCTATAAACAAATTGAATTAAGATCGATTGACACTTCATTTAAATTGTAAATTTATTCATACATGCTCGATGTCTTTGAATCATTTTATTGAACAGCTTCTTAAAATGTTATTAAATGCGCAGAGAATATTCTAAATAGATGCATTTATTATCACAGCTGTTTGCTTCATTTCTTTTAAAAGGACCCGAAATCATGTTTTGCTGATTTTATTTAAATATTAATAAATGCCTTTATTCTGCGTCGTGTAAAAAGATAAAATGTGATTTGTATTTGGTTTAGTAGTTGCCATGATAATGTAGGTTGTTAATTCAGTTCAATTTTATATAAAGACTTGATATGAAATGAGAGAGAGAGAGAAATGGGGTTTAACGTCCACTCGACACAAACTAGGTCATTTCGGGACTAACATATGGTTTTAATTTTATTTCAATAATTCGCTTGCGCGTAGGGGTCTTTAGCAGTGGGAGGAAACCGGAGGACCCGGAGAAAACCCACGAGGTTGGACAGGCGACCCTACTCCTTGTCACGTACAATCGGGGATACGAAACCACGCCAGTTGACTCAATGACAGACTTTATGATACAGCGTGCGCAGAAATGAAATGGAATGAAATTAGGTTTAATGTCCTACTGTTATGCTCTGACTGACCTAATGAAGACGGGTATATGCCATACAATGTGCAATGAGGGAAATTTTACTTGGGCAGCGCACTATGGCCTACTCTTATATTGAATTCCAACTGCCAAGGGATCTTTTACGTGCACGCCAATGTATACACAGGACCTCGTTTTTTCGTCTCATCCAAATGACTAGATAGCTGTCCTAGCAAATATTATGTATATATCATAGTGTATCTTCCTCCTCCCCCCACCCCCCGCCCCAGAACCCAAGTAAATACTATGTATATAAACATTACAGTGTATCATTATTTCTCCCCCCCCCCCCTCCACACCACAAAGTAAATAATTAGTTATATATTATAGTGTATTATAGTGTATCTTTATTCTCCCTGGGTAAATAATGCAAATATATATCATCATAGTGTTATCTTTATTCCCACCAACCCCACCCCCACCTCTAGTAAATATTATGTATATATTAAACATTACAGTGTATCATTATTTCTCCCACCCCCACCACAAAGTAAATAGTTGCTTATGTATTATAGTATATCTTTATTTCCCTAGTAAATATTGCGTATATAATATATATTATCATTATATATCGTTATTCCCTCTCAGTAAATATTATGTGTATATTAAACATTATGATGTACCTTTATTTCCCCCCTTTATTTCATCTTATAAGTGTATGATTATATAACGTGACATCTGAAAATTTTGCAAATGATGCGTTAAACGAACAACTGATTGCTGAAAAAACTGGATATTGCTCTAGAGATTTTCGTGCTTACAAGAGGACAAGTGAGAATCAACAGTCAGATTTAGGTAATATATCTTATAAGCGTATAATGTATATATAAAGGCCCGTTCTCACGGTGCGACTTGTAGTAACTACTTGTAGTATCTACATGTAGTATCTACATGTAGATTACAAAATCGTATATAAATGAGTTGATACGACTTGGAATCTCGCGATAATCTTGTCTTGTCTTAGCATAATGGTGTCATCAAGCGACGAAGAGACGCTGGCTATTATTGCCATACATTTGATAAATAAGAACAAAAAGAAAAAGAGAAAACCCAAATCCGTCTGGGTTAGACAGTGGATACTGCGTAGACCCACTGCCGGTGCGTACAGTTCCCTATTACGTGAACTTGCTCAGCTTTGCTGAGCGGCTCTTGATGGGTGCGCTTCGCGTCCATGTTTACCAACAACAAAGGGGGAGAACTCGTGTTTGTACTAATACTCGACGTCTCTGATTGGTCAATTTCATACGATTTGTTGACTGAAATAGTGATGTTTCTATTTCGCTCAACTCGCTTTCAACTGGTTGGGAGCTTGTAAAAGTTGGTACGACTAGCCTGTTCTCACGCTGCATCTCGGGTCGATACTACAAGTAGTTACTACAAGTCGCACCGTGAGAATGGGCCTTAACATGACATCTGAAGAATTTTGTAAATGATTTGTGTATTAATGTCAGTAATAATTTGTTTAAACAGTATTTAGTAAGTGAATGAGAAATGAAATGAAATGAAATGGGGTTTATACGGTGTGCTATGAGCGAAATTTTGCCGGGCAGCGGCACTACGGCCTACTCTTATATCGAATTCCAACTGTCAAGGGATCTTTTACTTGCTCGCCAATGTGTACACAAGACCTCGGTTTTTCATCCCATCCGAACGACTAGACGGCTGTCCTTGTCAGACCCTCCGTCCTGCATCACTGACAAGGGGAACCACGCTGGGAAATCTGGATGAACTTTCTCGGCCAATGCAGGTATAGAACACCTGACCTCCAGGCAAGCGAGCCAGTGCCTTACCCACTTAGCCATGGGAAATGACTTTCTTCTTTTTGTTTTGTAGCAGGTCATGTAACACGTTTTAAGAAAAATGCTTCAAAAAAGACCCATCAAGCTACGATAACAGGTAGGACTAGGATTTAGCCACCATGACCCAGAATAACACAACACACTTATACAGACTACAAGTGACATTACAATTTATTTCTGCTGACATTTTCTTTGTATAAGTTAAAATTAATACTCAACCGATAAACAGGTATTATGTAAGAGCTACTAAATCTGCCTATTAAATGTTATAGAAACTATTAATTAGACATTTATTAACAATGGAAAGACCATAATCGAGTATCGATACCATTGGATTGGTCTGATTTTAAGTAGATTAGAATGATTCAGCCATTTTATGATTTAATCTAAAAATGGTGAAGCGAGGCTAAGCTTCGAACAACCAGTATGGCAGTTACAATCAGTGCACACATTTTATAAAACCTAAAAGCTAATATCATCGCTCAGAATAATTTAATTTGAATGAAATTTGTAATATATTCATGTCTCTTTATCTATCTTTGAACTATTTATATCATGAACAGCCAGCTCTTTATCTAAATCTTAAAATGTATCTTTAAACATACATTATGCAAGAAGCTAAATCTGCCTATTTCAGGTCTTTCTTTAGGCCTGAAATGTTATCTAAATTATTAATTAGACATTAATTAACGTACCGAGACCATAATCAACTCTCGATGAGATTGTTAGCCATTATTAATCATATTAAACATACATTATGCAAGAGCTAAATCTGTCTATTGTAGGTCTTTCTTTAGGCCTGAAATGTTATCTAAATTATTAATTAGACATTAATTAACTTATCCAGGCAATAATCATAATTAAACATATATTATACAAGAGCTAAATCTGTCTATTGTAGGTCTTTCTTTAGGCCTGAAATGTTTTCTAAATTATTAATTAGACATTAATTAACTTATCCAGATCATAATCAACTCTCGATGCCATCTCTAGCTTGCAAAATAATTAAACATAAAAATGGATAATCAAGACTTTTTATTGTACCGACTTTAGTAATGATGATCGAGGCTAGTCTAAAATTCAAAACCTAATATCTCGGTTCAGAGTGAAGCAATTTGACTGAAATTTTTAGCATATTCTTTTTACGTTTCTATTTTTTAACTATTATAGCGAGAACTGTCAACTCCTTATCTAATCTTCCATAATTTATCCTTAAGGTTTCAAATTCAATATCTCTCATTGTATATATATATCATCATTGTACCATGGCTGGCATCCTTTACTTGATAAAAATAATAACAATAATAATCATAAAGATTAATCACTCCTGCGATAATCATATTACAAATAAAAAAAACAATAAAAATCACACCCACTTACCTTTTGGCCCAAAACAATAAACCAGCCAATCAAAAAGGCAGCATTTATACTTAGATTGCAATCTCTCTAAGAAAGTCATTTCCTCATAAGTTTTTATTTTGACATGACCCGATCCTGTTAAAGGGACATCACTCTTCCCAGAGTCATCCAGGATTGCGTTAATGCTGATTACATTCATTGTTAGTGTTTTTTTGGCACAGATGGTAATTTACTGTTAGGAATGATAGGCTTTATCCAAGAACGCTGCAAACTCCACCAGAATTCAGACACTCCAACGACGAAGGCTTCATTAAAAAGCACAATGAGGCAATGTTGAGAAGGAATGATATATTTATTATATTATACGCTATCACATCCGTCTGTATTCAGGCACTTAATGAAGGCAACATTTCACGGTTAATTATCCTGAGAAATTTACATGATGTCAGCAAATATCACAATAATTTTAAATTGATATTTTCAGGTGGCACTTCGACACAAACTGTATTTTTGATTCAAAACCATTGAAAACCTACTTAATTTGAAGTAGGCCTATCGTAATCGTTTATTACATTGTCAAATAATTATAGATGTATCTCCATTATTTCTGTTATCCTAGTTTCAAACGACAACCTCGACAAAAAATAATAAAAAGAAAACGGAACGGTTTCTTTTCAAATAAAAAGTCAAAACGAACGCACGTATAAATCTCGAAGATTTTTAGTTTAATATAAAACATTAGACCTTAGATCCGTTTATTTTTATCTTGTAAATGTCATGTAAGAATTCCATGAAGGTCATTGTTCCAACTGACAAGAATTTATTCAGACAAACATTCTGGCTGTTTTGCATTAGAAATAAAAAAACGGGATAAGTTCTTGTCTGTTATTACCTCAACCCATTTAAAACTTTTGTGAATTTCATAATCAAATTAATTAGTCATTGAATTCACAAGTCTCCATATCAATAAATGTTAATAAAGTTCTTGAATATTTATTCTTTTCAATGGTTTCAACTGTAATCAAAATAGAAATGAAATAAAATGGGGTTTAACGTCGTACTGTTCTCTTCAGGCTAATGAAGACGGCCATACACCACTGAGTGTGCTAGGAAGTAAATTTTGCCCAGTGAGCGCGCTCTGGGTTTGGGGAACAGTGAAATGAGGTTTAACATCAACTCAACTCAACATAAGGTCATTTCGGAACTGATATATGGTAAAATTTTACTCAAATAAATAGCTTAGGGGTCTTTAAAAGAGAGATATCAGGCACAAGTGTAACATCAAAACCATGTCACTAAACTGAACAACAAATCTTATGATCTAATAGTCAATGCATTAGAGACAGAGAGAGAGAGAGAGAGAGAAATGGGGTTTAATGTCCACTCAACACAAACTAGGTCATTTCGGGACTAACATATGGTTTTATTCTATTTCGTTAATTTGCTTGCATGTAAGGGTCTTTAGCAGTTGTTAGACAGACAACCCTACTGCGGGGAATCGAAAACATGCCACTTGACTCAATGACAGACCTTATGATGCAATGCACACTCCACAATAGGCTAAATATAGTAACGTCCTTGTAACGTCACGATTTAGACAAAAGTTGCACAGTTTGGTTAAATTTTGAATGATTTTTGATTTTAAATTTTCATAACGAGGTTAAACAATATCCTTTATATACCCTGTCAGTTAATTTAATAACATCTGAATAAAATAGAAAGAAATAAATTTGTTCTCCATGGCATGGCGACAGTTTGCTTTATTCGCTCGGTTGCTCCTATTTAATAGAAATTTTTACGGTTCAAAATAGTGACAATAGACACGCCTTGAAACAGAATTTAAAAATGTCCAATAGGCCTACAACTTTACTGGAAAATAATCATGTCATAAATATTATGATTATGATCCGATTGATTACATTCATCCTCAAATCTAATGCAAACTATTAAATTAATCAATTCTGAATGTCAGGCAAAATTTGGAAGAGAGAGAGAGAGAGAGAGAGGGAGAGAGAGAGAGAGAGATCTATTTTTGAATACTATGGTAAAAACCAAAACCTGATCAAGCCTTACCCACAGAACACAGTTACAGGGTACATTCCTTAGAAAACCGACTTCTGGACAGGATACAAATACTGTCGAAAAACAATTAATCAAAAAAAGTTCCGCCCTACTTGGATAAAGATGCCCGATCTGGTTTTAATACACAGTTCGCTACGGCAAATATCTTCATAAAACATTTCATAAAAACTACTACAAATATTGACACAAACTGAAACAGCCAATGTGATATAATTTCACGTTTTATATTTGTCCATCTGCTGCTCTCATAAATAAATCAAACAATTGATGTATCGCAAAGAATTATACTCTTGATAAATTCTATCTAGACATATTATTAATATATTTTCTTTTCATATCGGACACATGTCAAACTTTTATTTTCTGATAAAAACAATCAACAATCAAATTCTACAGCTGTCAGATCAAAAAAAACCACATAGTTTATACAAGTCTAGGATCTAGTTCCTTGTAAAAACTTGTAAAAATTCTTCACCATCCAGGTTAGAATCAGTTTGTTAGGCACAAATACAACTTTTAGAAATCCTCAAAATATTCCATGACAACATGATTCTAACTTCAGACACACAGAAATACAATTATTTTAAAATTTATCCGCTGACTTGTTCTGTACCAATTCTGTACAACCTCCAAACGTAGCATTACATATTTCCTAAATACAAAATCTCAAAATATATCAGACATTTTGTACAACCTCCCAAAATACGGCTATAATCCAAACAACATGCAGAAATCGGACAATATTCCTGAGCTGTTCATCAATACAACGTCAAAGATCTTTTCTATAGCCCCAAATACACTAAAATATGTTTTTTACAGGGAACTCAAGTTAAGTACAATGGGTTTACCATCCACTCGACACATTCAGGACTAACATAGGGTTCAATTTCATTTCAATAATTCGATTGCTCGTAGAGTAGGAGGAAACCAGAGGCCCCAAAGCGACCTTACTCCTTGTTACGTCCAACCGGCGAATCGAAACTGACTCGATGACAGACCATATTATGTAACGTGCATTCAACCATCGACCATCCAAACCCCTCAGACAATTTGAGAGATTCAGCTTTAAATGATAAAGCCATGATGAGGGATGGGCTACCTGGAGTAACCCACCCTCTAAAGATTTTCAATTGCCCCATCCGACAACAAAAGTATGATGGATATAAATTGATGACGTTATGTCGATTCAACATCAGATAACCGATTTAACTGTGAAATATAATCTCAACAAACAGTGTGATCAATATGAAATCCTGTCCGATAAATACGTAAATATCTACGCTACTAAAGTACTGTTTAACACAAGAACAGTAATTAACGTCTTGTATTGGAATCGGACAATCTGTCAAGGCTAACATTAAAATGACTTTGTGTGGGAGGCAACTCTCCCAAATGGGAACCCAGAATGCGCTCTGGTGGGGGTGAATACGAAATGGGGTTTACTTTTTATACTTTGCCAAGCTCTCTGTCCTGCACCAATGAAAGGGAAGATGGTAATTCGCAAATAATAATGCATGGGCCAGAAGCAAAAGCCGGATTTCAAAAAGGTAGGGCAAATATATTTTTAATGTCAGTGCCCCTTCTACAAACAGATTTGTTTTTTTATACTAACAACCCATAGCTACAAGTGGTAATATACTATTCAAAAAAAGTAGGGGATATTTGATTTTGGGGGCATAATACTAAAATATCCAAATGACTACGAATAAAGTCACTATAGAACCTAACAGAAGAAACATTTCCAGTTACATGTGACGCCCAAACGCACCAATAGCTACCGCATGGAATGCAGGTGATGCTTGGGATCATCATGGGGGTCCAACCCAAGATTTGCACGACTCTGACTTTGAATGTTACAGTCATTGTGGCATTGAATTCCAGGGTGGAAACATCAGTTTAATTGTTTTAGTGACCAGAAAACAAATTTTGATATGCGTCGGCTTACCCAAAATGAAAGGTTACGTGCCCTTGGCATGCTACAGATCGGCACAACACAGGCGGTTGTGGCGCGGACGATGAATGTTTCTCAGTCTGTCATAAGCAGGCTATGGTCCAGATACCGTGATACACAATCTGTACAGGACAGACCACGCTCAGGTCGACCAAGGGCGACAACTCAAGCCCAGGATCGATTTATCCGTACCTTGGCCTTGAGAAATCGTGTCATCACAGCAAATCAGATCAGCGCTCGTCTTCAAACAGACACTGGTGTGAGAGTGAGTGGCCAGACGATTCGGAATCGACTGCATAGGGGTCACCTTCGCGCCCGACGTCCTCGCGTGCTCCCTTGTTTGAGATATCATCACATTCAGGCAAGACGTCGTTGGTGTAGGGATCGTCAACACTGGGATAATCGACGCTGGAGCAATGTGATGTTTTCAGATGAGTCAAGGTTCACTGTTGATTTTTTGGACAGACGTAGGAGGGTGTGGCGTCGTCGAAACGAGCGCTTCCAAGACGTTAACGTCATCAGACATGATCGATTTGGGGGTGGTTCTGTTATGGTGTGGGGAGGCATCACTGTTGCTGGAAGAACGGCTTTACATGTTGTTGCAGGGCGTGTTACAGGCCAGTACTACCGGGACAACATCTTGGCAGTCCATGTTGTGCCGTTTGCACGACGTCATGGCCGCCGTTTCATCTTCCAGGATGACAACGCAAGATGTCACAGGGCCAGGATCGTTACAGGTTACCTCCAACAACAGAACATCACCACATTACCTTGGCCAGCACTGAGTCCCGACCTCTCCCCCATCGAGCATGTCTGGGACATGCTTGGACAGAGGTTACGTCCTGCCAATGTCCAAGAACTTGCTGCTGCGTTGCAACAGGAATGGGACAATCTGGACCAAAATGACCTTAGACGTCTCATTAGGAGTATGCCACGTCGGATCAATGCTTGTTTGGCAAACAGAGGAGGATTTACCCGTTACTGACTTGGTTGTGATGCTGTGGTAACTTTGCTGTTTGACCCCGGGTATCATTTTACCCTTATAATGATCAGTCTGTGCCTTACTTAGTCTAACGATCATTTGGAATAAATCGATGAATGTGAACTTCATTTCATTTTGTCATTTGTTTCTTCGTCAGTTTCATTAGGTGACTTTAATAACACTTAAAAATCAAATATCCCCTACTTTTTTTGAATAGTATAGGTGTCCTGCATCAGACAGGATGTGCTTACTCTTTCTACAAGGCCTGATACCACTTGGTATTCTGTGGCTATAATGGTAATAGATGTCCTGCATCAGACAGGATGTGCTTACTCTTTCTGGAACACCTGATACCACCTTATTAACAATAGATAAGTGATGATGGGTGTTCTGAACATAATACTACTTCTTATGTTGTCTTTAAATATTTTGCATAACAGGAATTAAATTTTTAACATTGGCCTAGCTAATGGAAAGTAGTGGTAATCAATCAACGCCAGTCATTTACAAGTCAATATTAGTAATCAACTCTGTGCTTGACTTGACCTTAAAATATCATGTTTCAACCAATCAGATGAATCTGAATTACTTATCATTAGATTGATACAAATCGCTGTTAATTCGTAAAGATACCATCAAACCTAACAAGCTCGGATGATGGATTTTACCCAAAGCAATCTAACACAAAATCACCATCATAAAAATGGACCCCGAGAGTGGACATTAGTGAAAAACAATCTATTTATACTTGATTAATTCTCGTGGTTATTTTTCATTTCCATAATTGTGAATCTCAGGAGCTCCGTGTGACAAACATATAACGACCATTAGTCATGTTAATTATTCCCTTAATGTTTTATAAGATTGACATTTAGATCCTTCAAGAGACAACTCACTCACAGAGAGTGTATCAACGTCAATCAGATCCTTCAAGACAGAACCTTCAAGAGACAACCCACAGAGAGAGAGAGAGAGAGAGAAATGGGGTTTAACGACCAATCGACACAAACTAGGTCATTACGGGACTAACCTATGGTTTAATTTTATTTACACAATTCGCTTGCGCGTAGGGGTCTTTAGCAGTGGGAGGAAACCGGAGGACCCGGTGAAAACCCACGAGGTTGGACAGGCGACCCTACTCCTTGCCACGTACAACCGGGGATTCGAAACCACGACAGTCGACTCAATGACAGACTTTATGATACAGCGCGCGCACGCTAACCATTCAGCCATCCAACCCCCCACCCACACACAGAGTGTATATCAACGTCAATCACATCCTTCAAGAGACAATCCACACACAGAGTGTATATCAACGTCAATCACATCCTTCAAGAGACAACCCACACATAGAGTGTATATCAACGTCAATCACTTCCTTCAAGAGACAACCCACACACAGAGTGTATATCAACGTCAATCACATCCTTCAAGAGACAACCCACACACAGAGTGTATATCAACGTCAATCACATCCTTCAAGAGACAACCCAGAGAGAGAGAGAGAGAGTTTTAATTCCACACAACACAAACTAGGTCGTTTTGGGACTAACATATGGTTCAATTCTATTTCAATAATTCGTTTGCCCGTAAGGGTCTTTAGCAGTGGTAGGAAAGCGGAGGACCCGGAGAAAACCCACAAGGTTGGACAGGCGACCCTACTCATTGCCACGTACAACCGGGAAATTGAAACCCCGCCAGTTGACTCAATGACAGACCTTATGATACAGCGCAGCCGCGCTAACCATTCGTCCATTCAACCCCCCAAAAAATATAATGAAACAAGGAATAAGGGTTTTAACGTCCCACTTTTCTGCACCAACTGAGATAATAAAAACAGACATATGTGCTACTAAGGATATTTTTTCCAGACAGCAACGTTTAAGCTTGATTTTCCTTAAATTCCCCCTATCAAGAGTTCTTTTAGTTATACTTTAGAATCTACACATATTGACAATAGTTACAGTATTGGGTCTTGATGACAACACTGGTTTAACTTCTTATGATATGTAAAAAAAACTTAAGACTGCGTAAATAGCTTGTGTTGAGGTAGGCATGTTTCTAGCTTGGCTTGACACCCTTAGGTGCCAACTCTCAACTAACTTAATGGCCACTGGTCTTAACTCAACTCGAGACCTGCCTGGTCCCAAGTTACCTTCTAGACGCCCTCGCCTAGTCTGAATAATCTCAGTTTTATTCTGCTTATAATCCTGTTCTAGACAAAGGATGACAGAAGAGATTATACAGATGCATAAATTACATCATAACTCAGACCAGGGGTAATATTAATGAACTAATGACTTCTACGTGTCCGTTGGCCGTGTCAGTCTGATTAAAACACAGATCTATATTTCGTTTCGTTTTTTTATACTTTCGATGGCCTACACTACATGAAGATCTGACAAGTTATAGTGATAGGTCACGTCAGGGGTCAAAATACCGACTTATGACCCTTTTGACGTCAGACATTTGATTAACCAATTAGCATTTTTGTTACTAGTGGATTACCCACAGTTCCGTGAAAAACACACCTAAAGCTCGCCGTAACAGACCGTTTCATTGGTTTATCCCTGACACCATTCAGAACACAAGTTAAATAACAACTCTTCCAGATCCAAGTGAAGTAAAGACAAGTAAAAGGAAATTTTGAACTATAAAACGAAATGAAATAAGATCTGTGTTTTAATCAGATTGTTGGCCGTGTCAGACCAGTGCCAGTGTCAACCTTCTGTTAGTCATAATCTGATATGAGGTGTTAAGTGACATTTTCCCGAATCATGTCAGTTGTTTAACACAATGTCCAGCGATCCTCCTGGTACATTCTATTCCGTCCCGTTTACTCCTTGTATCTAGTCGTTTGATGGGAATCACATGGCTAAGTGGGTAAGACGCTGGCTCGCTAGTCTTTAAAATACCATATTACTGGCAAAAAAAGCCAAAGTTTGTAATTATCAGTTTATGAACAGATGGAGATAAAAAAACAATAAATTAGTTTCTAGCCATGATGAACACACCTGTATTTCATCATTAGTGGTAAATGAACTGTCCACACCACCGAAGTGTTAATTGATATCGTATGTTTAACAACACGTTCTGTGCTGATTGACTTACAGATATACATCTTCCACCACTTAACAACAACTTGTAACTTATAGTAAAGCAGAATGATTTTTAATGACAATGACTAGGAGGATTTACAGCTCTTTAACATCTTTGTCCATTTTCACAACATAAAGCTTAAAATATTTTTCTGACACAGAACTACAAAGCCGAATAAGTTTTAATGAAAATAACAAGAATATAAAGCTTTTTAACATATCTTCTTTAACACAATTTAAAGCTAAAAGAAATCTGACACAGAAGGGATCAGAATTTACAAGACAGAATAGCCACAAATGATTCAATGTAAACATTAGCGTGCATGTAAAAGAAACCTTAAAAGTTGGAATCCACAAAGAATAGGTGGACAAATTTTACTCATAGCATATTGCTGCATGCCATTTGCTCATCCTTGTTAGCCCAGTTGATGCAGAACCACATTTCATTTCCTGAATAATAAGACATCCCTATTTAGAGAGAGAGAAGGAGAGTGAGAGAGGGTTTAACATCCACTCCACACAAACTAGGTCATTTCAGGACTAACACATGGTTCAATGGTATTTCAATAATTTGCTTGCACGTAGGGGTCTTTAGCAGTGGGAAGAAACCGGAGAAAACCAACAAGGTTGGACAGGCAACCCTACTCCTTGTCTCGTACAACCGGGGAATCGAAACCACACCAGTTGACTAAATGACAGACCTTATGATACAGCACACACCTGCTAATCATTCGGCCATCCAAACCCCCCTGAATAAGATATCCTCATTGAGGTTTGAAAAAAGGGGCTTATAAGTAGCTCGATAAATTACTTGCCTGTATCAATATAATTCCAATCACTGAATATACACTTCAAAACACCCAAATACTATATTATATGCCTACCACGATCCTCTACACATCTTCAAAACACCCAAATACTATATTATATCCTTACTACAATCCTCTACACATCTTTCTCCCTATTTTTTTAAAGGCTCAATACCACTCTTTTTGTAACTGAATAATATGTCCCAATCTTTATTCTGGTCAACAAATTGTACTATTTTACAATATTCCAATTAATTGATGATACAAATTTCATCTTAGCAAACCTAATTTTAAAAATTGGAAAAATTCAACTAAATGATTTGTAAAGCCTGACATCAAGCTTTTCAAATGTGACTTGGATTTAAAAATATAAGTAAAATAGGATTTAATGGATAATTTACACAACAGGTAGGACACTAACACATCTAGTACTTAGAATAAGCCTTTTTTTTATTTTCTGGAGCTGTCAAGCCAGCAAGAGTGTTATTCTCCCTTTAAGAACAATACAATCAATCTAACAAATACAAAATGACCCCAGGGAAATGATGACAATGAATTCATGCAAACTACCTTCATGATTTTATGAAAAGATTTGAACTACCAATGGATTCTTGGTATTATCCTACAAGTAATTATCCTCAAGTTAAATTCATCAAGGTTTATTTCTTTCATTATCTTGATTGACATTTCTTTGACTTTTAATCACTGATTTACCAGAAACTTTTACGAATGACTGAATTTATCAAAGAAATAGTCCAATGAATAAATGGCATCGTACTCTGTATAGGTTGTTCTATCTGCAATCTGTTTGAATTTTAAATTGAAATGAAATTGGTTTCCAGGACCCACTTTTCTGATGCACATACTGGACACCACTTCTAACTTGTGGAGTTCACGTGGGAAACAAACGGTTGTTTTAACTTAGAATTTAAATCACCTGGCCGGAGACCCTGAGGTTGGCACTGCGGCTATCTTAAGCCCAGGGGTCGTTAGGTAGTGATAGGCATCATACATGAGGCGAAATGAAATAAAATGGGGTTTAACGTCCTACTGTTCTGCTCCTATTGGGCTAATGAAAACGGGCATATGCCATACAGTGTGCTATGAGGGAAATTTTGCCCAGGCAGCGACACTATGGCCTACTCTCATATTGAATTCCAACTGCCAAGTGGTCTTTTACGTCCATGCCAATGTATACACAGGGCCTCCGTTTTTTGTCCCGTCCAAACGACTTGACAGCTGTCCTTGTCAGGCCCTCGTCCTGCATCACTGACAAGGGGAAACCACGTTGGAAAATCCCAATGAACCTCGGCCAATGCAGGGATCAAACACCCGACCTCCAGGCTAGTGAGCCAGCGTGGCCCCAATACATGAGGTAAGGTATGCTTGTTCTTTCTTGAACAACTGATACCACTTCTGAACTCACCCGGTTTAAACCAAATCTCCAGTTATATGTGTCATGCATTAGGTAAGGTAAGCTTGTTCTCACTAGAACACCAGATACCACTTAGCTTTAGTCAGTGATGGGTGTTGTACATAAGCATGATATGCTTACTTTTTCTGGAACAAGTGATATCACAGGGCCTCGGTTTTTTGTCCCATCCGAACGACTAGGCAGCTGTCCTTGTCAGACCCTCCGCCCTGTATGTTGAGATATAACTGTAACACATGCATTGTTTAAAATCATATTACTAATATGGTCAAGACTTTCTTGCTCCACTTTTTGTCAAGTGCTGGCAGTACTGACTGGGAAATTAAAAGAACAATAAGAAAAAAACATCCCTAGTAATGTATTCTAGATCTCCTAAAATACACAAACTAAGTTGTTTCACAATGCTTAATTAAATTAAATTATTAATTATCTTCCTAACTTTTTTTATTATTACCTTTGTAATGCAATTAATCCACCTTTACCTGGTTAGCTAGAATCACAAATTTATATTTAAACAATACTTGACACAGATTTCACACCTGTACACCTGTAGAAAGATGATAACTCGCCCTCACACAGGTAACCGCGTTGGAATTTCAGATGTATGAAACCAACCATCCAAACACTGCTTGGTACAATTCAATAACAGATTCTTCTTCTTCTTCTTCGGGTTTTTAAACGACCGCTTCCACTGAAGGTGATATCACAGACAAGTTCTCTTATTTTCATTTTTATTATCTTAGCGCACACGCAGGGGTCTTTCCTGTGGGGGGGATCCAGAGTGCTCGGAGTAAATCCACAAGGTTGAGAAGTTGCCCCTATCTCCAAGTCACATACGCTCACACCAGGGATCAAAACCGCAACCGCAATTAGCCAGAAGTGATAGGGTAACTAGAGGTCCAAGTGCAACACTCTAGACCACAAGGCCATCCCAGCCCACCTCAAAAACAGATATACAAACGGTAAACTTGATAGATTAGAATACTCGCAAACTTGCCTATCTCCAAGTCACATACGCTCACACCAGGGATCAAAACCGCAACTGCAATTAGCCAGAAGTGATAGGGTAACTAGAGGTCCAAGTGCAACACTCTAGACCACAAGGCCATCCCAACCCACCTCTAAAACAGATAAACAAACGGTAAACTTTATAGATTAGAATACTCGCAAACTTGCCTTAAAAAAATAAAATACTAGGAATGTGAACTCCACCATCTGAACTTCTAGTAAGGTTTAGTATACATCTATCTCCCATATATTCCTTTTTAAAAATGGTTGTCATGGAAGGTGTTCTCTAATTAACTTGTTTACTCTGTATTGGATTCTAAATTTTAAATTCTTAAATGTTCACATTTCCGAATAATATTTTTAACATTATATTGTTAGTTTATCACATATATCTCACTTTATGATTTTCATTATCTTTTTATGCCTTTCCTATTCTCCATTCTCAAAAATTCTAATCAACATTTTCACTACAAAACGTTTCTTAAGTTTTAAATTCTTTTATCACAATGCTTCCCTACAAATAAATTCTGTAGAATTATCCTTTCTCAATAATTATAACAAAATTCTAATCCGTCTTTAGGTTTTTCACTATGAAGCAGGTGCTCTTTAATTGTCAAATTCGGAATTAGCTTAATTATTCACATTTTTTAACACATAATTCTGATCCCTGTTTAAAGATTAAATCCTCTTTACCAATAATAATTATTTCTAGAACTAAATCTCACTGATGGAGTTAAACACCATGAAGACAAGTTTAAAAGAGCGACTATTATACTGTATCATTTACAGTATACTATAGTAATTGTATCAACAAGTAAATGGACTGGTCGTTGTTGTCTATAGACCAGAACGACTACTGGTCATGTAAAACTGACATGTTAACAAGACACAGACCGTGTAGTGTTAGATGATAATAATCCAGCGCAGACATTAACATGTTTGGTACCATACACATCTTTAAAGGGACAATCTATCAATTACAATAATCCTTCATCTTTAAAGAGACAAACTATCAAAGATAATCTTATCTTTAAAGGGACAATTTATCAATGATAATAATCCTTCATCTTTAAAGGGACAATCTATCATGAACTATAATCTTACATCTTTAAAGGGACAACCTATAAATGATAATCTTACACCTACACATCTTAAAAGGGACAATCTATGAATAATAATAATACACCATACATATCTTTAAAGGGACAATCTATCAATGATAATAATCCTTTATCTTTAAATTGATAATCTATCAATGATAATAATCCTTCATCTCTAAAGGGACAATCTATCAATGATAATAATCCCTCATCTATCAATGATAATAATCCCACATCTTTAAAGGGACAATCTATCAATGATAATCTTACAGCATACACATCTTTAAAGGGACAATCTAGCAATGATAATACACCATACAGATCTTTAAAGGGACAATCTAGCAATGATAATAATCACACATCTATAAAGGGACAATCTATCAATAATAATACACCATACACATCTTTAAAGGGACAATCTAGCAATGATAATACACCATACAGGTCTTTAAAGCAACAATCTATCAATAATAATCTTACACCATACACATCTTAAAATGACAACCTATCAATAATAGTCATACACCATAAACATTTTTAAAGGGACAATCTATCAATGATAATGATACACCAAACACATCTTTAAAGAGACAATCTATTAATAATAATAATACACCATACACATCTATAAAGAGATAATTCACCAAATCTAGTTGAATATATGTATATTCTACACATACAAAGCTACAGGAGAATTTTGCCCATTCAGCAGATCATTTCTGGTCACTATTTTTCACATTCCAATTAGCTTTTTTACATGCACACCGTGCACACCGTGCACACCAATGTGTTGGCCTTTGTCAGTTGAACTTGTCAGATGAAATACTTGAATGAGTCTTATTGATTCATACCGTGGATTTGGCTCAGAATGAAATGGGTTTTAATGCCACTTGACTTAATGACAGATCTTATGTTTTAAAGTGCAAAGGTAATCATATTTTACAAGCATCATGTACAAGGCAGGGTAAACACAATCACTCAGACTCGAAAAACAGACACAACAAAGATGGCTGGACCCTTTAATTGAAATGTTAATAATACTGTGATCAACTGATTCATGCCATTAATCATCAATATTGAGAGAGATCATCTGACCATACATAGAATTAACATTCAACTATTTTAAACCAAACAGACACTCGCCATACACTGTGCTCTGTGTTATGATGGAAATTTCAGACTGACAAGTAGCGTTTAAGGCTACTGTAAAATTCTACTGACAAGGGGTTCTTTTACGTGCACACCAACATGTATATAACAACTCTTCCAGATGCTAGTGTAGTAATGATAAGTAAAATGAAATTTTGAACTATAAAACACAAAATGAGATAGGATCTGTGACACGTTGGTTTCCAGATGACCAACGAATAACATTCAACAGATTCTGTTAGATAACAGGAGGGCTGGATTCCCGAATGGTTAGCGTGTGCGCGTTGTTTCATAAGGTCTGTCATTGAGTCAATTGGCGTGGTTTTCTCCTACTGATAAAGAACCCCTACGCGCAAGCAAATTTTTGAAATAAAATTGAACTATATGTTAGTCCCGAAATGACCTAGTCTGTGTCAAGTCTCTCTCTCTCTCTCTCTCTCTCTCACTCTGTTATATAACAGAATCTCATGTTTTATCTGTTCTACCAATGATACCATTACTGTGAAAGCACTTGATGAACTTCATGTTGATATGATACTCCAGCATGTTTCACACAGCCTGAGGAAAGAAACAGCACACACCCAATCCACCTCCATCCCAACGATCATTTCCCTCTTACAACATCAGCAGTTACTGAACCTCTGGGGCCTGTTTCACAAAATTTTAACTAAGATAAAATCCAAATTTTAGTAATTTGATTGGATAATATTAGATTGATTTTAGTGCTTAGCCAATCAAAATTGAACTATGTACTAAAAATTTTGATTTTAACTTTAGTTAATATTTCGAGAAACAGGGCCCTGATGTTTAGACTTGGATTTCAGAAGATAAATAATCAAGCATCTTTGCATCCTTCCTCTTATTTCTAATATATTTTTAAGTATAATTCTGACATCTGGTCGGATACCTCTGATAAACTAAAATAAATACCATGGTAAGAAAACAAGACTAAAAGCCTATCTTTTATAAAAGCTTCACCAGAAACATGATGTCATAACATTTTGTATCCCATCTGGATATAATTTCTCCACTTGTAATTTAACGGTCTGACGCTGAAACACCAACAAAAAAATCACAAGTTTAGGATATCACGAGCTCATTGTAGTTAGAAATATCATCATGTACGTAATAGAAGAATATTTTGATAAAGGGTAATAAAGTCATCGACAAGAAAGCACAAATATTTTGTTAGTACAAAGGATTGTTCTCAGAGAACTGCGGGGTTTATTAGATGCTTTTGATATAATCTTACTGGTTGGTTATTACTTCAAAATCTATGTAATCATACTGGTATAAATAATGTAATCATACTGGTATAAATAATGTAATCATACTGGAATAGATAATGTAATCACAGTGGTATAGATAATGTAATCAACACCCCCTACCCCCCCCCCACCCATGAAAATATTCCATAATCAGTTTTTGTGTTCAGTGTGTGTATCAAAAAACCCTCTCTCTTACCCCCGCGCCCCTCTCTCTCTCTCTCTCACCCACGTGCCCCTCTCTCTCTCTCATTCAGAATTGATGAAAAAAGGAAAGAACCTGAGCTTACCATCTAAACGGTAATCAAACTAAACGGAACCACAAACTGGGCGGTTTTTGATGAATCTTGATGGTAGTTAACACTTTTCTGCATGGCAATCTATTAACTGAATATGTGTATTAGATTATAGATGGTAAGCTCAGTTTCTTTCCTTTTTTCATCAAATCTGAATGATACCCGGTCCCTAGTGTACCCACATGCCCCTCTCTCTCCCGCCTCTCTCTCTCTCTCGTACCCACGCACCCCTCTCTCTCCCACCCTCTCTCTCGTACCCACGCACCCCTCTCTCTCCCACCCTCTCTCTCGTACCCACGCACCCCTCTCTCTCCCACCCTCTCTCTCGTACCCACGCGCCCCTCTCTCTCTCATGTCTCCTCTCTTACCCCCGTGCCCCTCTCTCCCCCCCTCTCTCTTACTCCTGCGCCTCTCTCTCCCCCTTCTCTATTATCCCCTCTCTGTCTCTCCTCATCCAACTCTCTGTCTTTCCGGTCTTCACCTCCCACTCTCTCTCTCTCTCTATTAGCACTAGACATGCACTTCCTTCTTTTGAGTCCATTGAACCCAAATATTCCTCCTACAACATATCTTGTCTTAATTAAAGATAAATGACGAGCTGCCTGACGAGCCTAATGAGTTTAATCATCCATCACAAGCAGTGGGAAAGATTTAAAAGATTTAACCTGCGTGTATCAATAACACATTACAGACCTTTCATCTTCCATTAGATATCTATTGATGAGTTTACAACATTGATTCATAAAAAAAACACTTCACACACAAACCACTCCTCTCAAATAACTCGACAATTATATTTATCTTAAAGGGGGTTTAAAAAAGTTCGACAAAACTTCATTGAATTTAAACTGCCAACGGTTCTTTTACTCACACCCCTTCTTCATTAGCTCAGTTCGGAGCAGAACATTAGGACCTTAAACCCCATTTCATTTCATTTCATTTACTCGCACAACAATGTGCACACATCCACGTGGAATATCAGTCTACTGCTGATAGAGCATCGCTAAGAGAGAGAGAGAGAGAGAGAGAGAGAGAGAGAGATAGAGATTCCACTCAACATAAACTTTGTCATTCCAGAACTTATATAAGATACAACTATATTTCAAGCAGATAGGCAATGGGAGGAAACTGGGGATTCCAGAGCTAATCCACACCATTTTGCAGACAACCCTATTCATTATCAAACAAAATCCTTAAAGCACACTGCATGATGTATGCTTGTGTTCATTGAAGTGAAATGGGGTTTAACGTCCTACTGTTCTGCTCCAAACTGGGCAATGACGACAGGCATACGCCATACAGTGTGCTATGGGGGAAATTTTGCCCGAACAATGGCGCTAAGGTCTACTCTTATATCGAATTCCAACTGTCAAGGGATCTTTTACATGCACTCCAATGTGTACACGAGACCTTGGTTTTTCATCCCATCCGAACGACTACACAGCTGTCCTTGTCAGGCCCTCCGTCCTGCATCACTGACAAGAAGGAGCTACGCTGGAGCTTGTGTTCATTAGCTCGATCGCCGCAACATAGGATGTTAACCCCAATTTATTTTTTATAAAATTTTATCCATGTTAACTACCAGCTAACATAAAACAAATTATATCATCGTAGCTGGTATAGTTCACATGAATAAACTTTTTATTTGTACAAACAATTTTTATTTACATCTGTTTTTTTACTATAAAAAAAACCCTGATAAAATGTGAGGCAATTGATAACTATTTTATCTAATTACTAAAAATTGTCCACCTAACAAATTTAATTCATGTGTAAATTGATAATTCTATTTTTTTTTCTATTTATATGTTAATTCTCTATTAACTGAAGAACAGAATCAAGAGGAGACCAAAAGTTGATTTCACTAGCAGTGCTAATCTATGAAATATAGACAGAACGACTGGAAATATAGATTTGACTTTTTATCGCATAAATAACTTTTCAAAAGATGTTTGTCAAATATATTAATACACATAACTAGGGTGCTGAATAAAATTCCAGGCACAAGAGGAGAGATGGAGAGAGGAAGGGAGGGAGGGAGAGAGAGAGAAAGAGAGGGAGGGAGATTTAAGGTTCTACTTCTATATGCACCAACCAGGTTAAAGGCGATGGACATACTCATTGTAATGTGTGACGAGAGGATTTTACCCGACAGTGGCACTATGGCTTTCTCTTATTTCCATCTCAAATGACAAATCTCCAGCTTGAGACTAACAAGTGATTAGTGCCTTGGCACCAATATAAGTTTGGATTCTTAGTTTCCCAGTGTATATGATAAAATAATCCAGTTGTGGGATAAAAATAAATTAAATGGGGTATAACCTCTGCTGTTCTTACCGAATGGATTTGTGGGATTAAATTTTAAGTTTCAGTATACCGAGATTTAACGTCCCGTCAACCCAAAGGTTATAACATATTTTTGTATGGTCATACGTGCAGTCATAAGGAGTGAATTTGGTCCAGGCAGTGCCATTTCTGTCTATTCTAGTCAATATTTTTCATGTCCTAAAAAATTTATTCCACATTTGTAAAATAAATCGCATCTAACATGTGTAGGAGTGTGTGCGTCATGCTAATGTTTAAAACTATATCATACGACTTCCATCCTGGATGTTAGTGATGTGTGTCATACCATAATGGTAAAAGATGTAATGTTTATATTAATATCTTGTGTTGTGCATGTTACAGGTGTGTGCATGTGCATGTGTTCTACCCTGATAGAAACTAGATCTTACGTACCCCATCGGTAAAAATAAAGACAGAGTACAATGATAATCAGTTATATATTTTTCTTGTTATATAAATCTAAATCACTAATGGATTGAGATTCATCGAAATGTGGCCCACTAGATAATACCATATGTTTATGATGATTAATAACATATAGATGGTTTTATTGTGAGAGAGAGAGAGAGAGAGAGAGAGAGAGATGTGGTTTAACTCCACTCTACACAATCTATACTAATGTCCAAAAGAAAGTATACACTGTGCATTTTGTGCTGCATAAACCAAAGTCGATTTTCCATGGTATACGGTATTTGGGTAGAATGTCAATTTGTTTCACATTTTTATTTTGCTCAGAAATGTTGAGTTTGGACGCAAGAGACAAACTCAGTAATGCTTTATCCAATGTTTTTCATCTAAACAAAACTTAGTCATACTTTTAGTGTGTATACTTTCTTTTGGACATCAGTATAGGTCATTTTGGGACTAGAATATGGTTTCTTTAAAATTCATTTAATATCAAATCTTTGTTTAAAAAATTGTTTGTTTAAAATCACCCAAAATCATCTAATTTGTACTTGTATCCAGTTTAAAGCTGACCATTCAATTTAATCAGTCAGTTTTAAACTTGACACAAGTACAAATGAGATGACTTTGGCTGATTTTAAATGATTTTTATGAATGTTTAAACAAAGATTTGATATTAAACTATTGTGAAAGAAATTAGTGATAAATACACAAGATTAAGTGAGCCTCGATGGCTAGGTGGTTCAAAACGTTGGCTCGCTAGCCTGGAGGTCGGGTGTACGATCCCTGCATTGGCCGAGAAAGTTCATCTGGATTTTCTGACGTGGTTTCCCCTTGCCAGTTGTGCAGAACGGAGGGCGTGACAAGGACAGCTGTCTAGTTGTTCGGATGAGACGAAAAACCTAGAAATGCACGTAAAAGATCCCTTGGCAGTTGGAATTCGATATAAGAGTAGGCGATAGTGCCGCTGCCCGGGCAAAATTTCCCTCATAGCGCACTGTATGGCGTATGCCTGTCTTCATTATCCCAGTATAGGAGCAGAACAGTAGGACGTTAAACCCCATTTCATTTCATTTCAACACGAGATTCAATGATACCCAGGTTACAGTGTTATATCTGGACAAACACACTGAAAATTGTACATTAACAGATGTTGGAGATCAAATTCAACAATAATCTTATAGTAGCCTCTGTGGCTTAAATCATAAACATAAACTAAAGTAGCATTTTCATTGGTTGTAGGTTAACAACTTTGTACAAATTTTAGTTGTTAGCCAATCAAAAAGCTGCTTTCTTAAGATATTTTAGTTTCATTAATAAGACCCCATAAGATGAATTCTGACCAAAAAGGTCTATTCTGAAACATGATGCAAATTGTCCAAAACAGTTAAAAATAGACACAACTATCTTCTCGGATGATAGATATCACTTTGTCCAATCTAAATATATTCTAGCAACATGGTTGTTTTGCCAAGGTGTGTAAATTTGTTGTTGAATGCACACATGTCAATAAATAACTATATCTGAGCTAGTGGATCCAGGTATCAGATCTATAAATACCTGTATAATATTTAATCAAAGAGATGCCAATTCTATCAATTCTGGAAATGACTCAAAGGCTTTAGTTTCTTCTGAAATCAACTCCTTTTAAAGTTTGTGGCTGAGAAAGTTTGTGGCCATGAAACATTGAAGAAAAGACGGGCAAAGATGAGAGAGCTCTCAACTTAGTCACAACGAAACATATGAAGGCACCATAAACATTGAACAACTTAGTGGTGTTTTCTATCCATACATGTATGTGGGGTGTTGGATGGCCGAATGGTTAGCATGTGTGCTGTATCATGAGGCTTGTCATTGAGTCAACTGGCGTGGTTTCGATTCCCCGGTTGTACATGACAAGGAGTAGGGTCGCCTGTCCAACCTCGTGGGTTTTTTTGTACGGGTCCTCGTGGGTTTCCTCCTGTAATGTTTGCGAGCGTCTTATCAGTCATTAAATTAATGACAATATATATCCACAACACATGTGCTTCGCTTCATAGCTTTATTACTAGTTTACACTCCAGAATAAACCCGGGAAAATATGCCTAGGTATATGACCACGTGACGTGACCACAGTGAGGCTTAGCCTGTCACACTTTACATGGTTATATACTCAGACATAACACCTCCCACTGACTGCTAAAGAACCAAGAACCCTACGCGCAAGCGCAAGCGAATTATTGACGTTAAATGCCATTTTTCTCTCTCTCTACACATGTATGTAGGCCTACATATAACCAACAATATATCAATTGAAATCTACAATCTATTCTTATATCAATTTCCAACCATCAGAGGATCTATATCATGTTGTCAATGGTATACACAGGACCTAACCCTGACCCTATCCACTAACCTAACCCTTTACCATGTTGTCAATAGCATACACAGGACCTCAACATTTTGCCCATCTGGTAAACTAGATATGTGTTTCTTTGTCAAACTCTCTGTCTTGCACGGGGGAAATCATGCCTGAAAATCCTCATCTTCAATAGAAGGCTTGATCTCATCTTAACTCTGTACCTCTTATCAAGCTCTTTATGTAATACCCTCCATATTTCCTCATTAATTTTGTTTAGCTACTGAACAAGCTGGGAGTCTCTCAGATTCCTCGATAGAAAATATCATCGCAAATTCAAAGTCTCGAGAATTTCAGACTACTGTAGCAATGGCTAGATGTTGTAAAATTTGCGGCCGTTGCTTCAGGAACAGGGAGAATCCTGAGACCTTCTGGTTGACGAGCCAGCGCTATATTCCCTGAGCCACCACAGTTCTTTATATTTATAGAGGACATAAAACTATTATCCATACAAATCAAATGAAATGGGGTTTAACATCCTACTATAATGCGCCGACTGGGCTAAGATGATGGCATATGCATGCAGTGTTAAATCTTTATCAAATTCCAATTGTTAATAGATCTTTTACCTGCATGCCAATAAGTACAACTATATGTTTTTCCTTTCCAGGTGCTCCGTTGGAAAAACCCTGATCAACTTTCTCGGCCAAAACAGGATCCAACTAAATAATAAATTACTAATAACTCAATTTTATCTTTCCTTTTTTTTCTTTTTTTGGGGGGGGGGGGGGGGGGAGATGGCCGAATGGTTAGCATGTGCGCTGTTGTATCCTTTCTTTGAGTCAACTGGCGTGGTTTCGATTCCCTGGTTGTACGTGACAAGGAGTAGAGTCTCTTATCCAACCTCGTGGGTTTTTTCAGGTCCTCTAGTTTCCTCCCACTGCTAAAGAGACCTATGCGCAAGCGAATAATTGAAATAAAAATGAAACATATGTTAGTCCCAAAATGACCTATTTTGTGTCAAGTGGACAGTAACCCTCCCTCTCTCTCTCCCGCTCTCTCTGAACCTTGATTCTTAAGTTGTGGATCCCCTTCCCGAATTCTGTAATTAGTTATGGGAATAGTTTCACATTTATGGATTGTGAATAAAACTGATGTGCATATACTACACAATCCAGAATTTGACTTTCTGACAAGTTCTTGATGGTTAGATGAAGAAACTATGTAGCATGTGCCTGGCAAAGTTCTTTGTCCGAATCGTTAAGACAACATTGTGCAAAGAAGTGAATAAAATGTTATTTCATTTTTAATGAACAAATTATGATTCTAATAACAAATCAACTTAAAAATGAAATGACCCAAGAAAATGAATTCCGTTGAAGTAGAAGAAGTAAAGATAATATGATCTAGTGGGAAGTAGAAATTTTAATTAATAAATTGTGAAGAAATTAAGATCAATAATTAAGTGACAAAATGTTGCATTGTGATGAGAGAATCTGTGTATTACAGATCAGATAAACAAAATCAATATCCTTATCATTTATCATTCATCATTGTTAACTGGTCATCATTACAATAACCTGAAGATTTGTCCCTCATAACTGGGTATTATTACAATGACTTGAAGATTCATCAGTCTTAACAGGGCATCATTATAATAACTTGAAGATTTATTAGTCTTAACTGGGCATCATAACAATAACTTGATGATTCATCAGTCTAAACTGGGCATCATTACAATAACTTGAAGATTTATCAGTCATAACTGGGCATCATTACAATAACTCGAAGATTTATCGTCTAAACTGGACAGCAGGCCAACTAGAAGAAAGCCGCGGTTTTACCTTGACAGCAGGGCAATTTGAAGAATGTAGTGGGTATCACTAGGCAACAGGTCAATTTGAAGAATGCAGTGGGTATAACTAAGATATTTATTTGGTCTTATGTATGCAAGTAATGGGTTCAGTTCCGGGTTTCCTCAGCCTAGTTGGGCTACATCCAATCTATAAAAGACTTTTCGAGCAAGCATATTATAGAAATATAAAATATGTTAGTCCCGAAATGACCTTGTCTATGTTGAGTACATTTTACTCTCTTTCTTTCCCTTTTACTACGGAAGAGAATTTTGCCAAAACAGTGCTTTTACCTACTCTTCGATTTCAAGTGCCAATGAAAATATAGATTTCTGAAAATAACTAACATATCTGCAGGTGCCATTATACGACAATACCATAATGGGTGGACCAGAACATTTCGATCTAATAAAAAAATCTCACTTAATCATAGATTATTTTGTTGTTGGTTGTAGAATATTTACAACGAAAAAAAAATCAATATCTACTTGATGAACTAATAAAAACATTTTCTTATCTTACAAATATAGTTCTTCTATATTCATCGGTTTATTTTACACAACTCATTATTCTAAGCCAATAATTCATACTAGCAAATTCCTGGAATATTAACATTTTGGTGACCAATTAATTCACACCATATTCATATATTCACCAGTTACTTTTTAATTAAACTCATAATAATAAGCACATTGAGATCCAATTAATGACGAAACATCTTAAGATTCACTCACAATTATAATATTTCCGGCATGAATTTATTCAATAGTCCACTGGAAAGCTGCAGGATATTCCATCAATCCAAAAGGTATGATGTGGAGAAATAATACACAATTGGAATACTTGATGAATTTTGTTTTGCACACAATTAAAAATTATATTAATTAGTCCATAAAATATTCACCACTCACAGTTTGAAGAAGACAGACAATCAAAAGATTATCAACTCGTAAAACTCCACATTTTTACACAAAATAAAAAATAACTGAATTATACATGACCAGACAAAAAACGTTTGTGAGGAGCTACACAAGAATGGCCTCACTCCATGTGAGTTCTATAAATGAATAGGTAATGTTACGAACCAGGTCTGCTATCAACAGACAAGAGAACATGTGTTCTGTGTACTTACAGCATACCTTGACTGGATCACAGGTGGTTCGTGATCAGTTTCTTGCCAGTACTCGCCGTTCAAGCCATCAATATTGTATAGATTGTGCATGTTTATAGTCAAAACCATAAAAACTCACCATCAGGAGTGTCCCAACCAAAGTGACTTATTAGTGAAACAAATTAAAGGACCACTCACAAGAAGAATATAAACTATTGTCTTAACTTTGCTTACAGTACAAGTCATATATAAATTACCCTCGGGAACCCTATAGGGAACCCTAGGGTTTGGTTAACAAATAAAATGAGATAGTATTTAACCATAAACTTTTATTTGTTTACCGAAATGAAATGAAAATGAAATGAAATGGGGTTTAACGTCCTATTTTTCTGCTCTGACTGGGCTAATGAAGACAAGTCTATGAAATACGAAATGAGGGAAATTTTGCCCCGGCAGCAGCACTATGGCCCACTCTTATATCGAATTCCACCTTCCAAGGGATCTTTTACATGGACGCCAATGTATACACATGGTTTTTCGTCCCATCTGAATGACTAGACAGCTGTCCTTGTCAGGCCTTCTGTCCTACACCACTGACAAGGGGAAACCATGCGGGAAAATATTTGTTTACAGTCAAAGTCATGTAAGTCTTGGGATTGAAAATGAAATGGTGTTAACTACCTACTGTTCTGCTTGTACTGGGTTAATAAGAGGGGTATACACCATACAGTCTGCTTGTACTGGGTTAATAAGAGGGGTATACACCATACAGTCTGCTTGTACTGGGTTAATAAGAGGGGTATACGCCATACAGTCTGCTATGAGGGAAATTTTTCTCGAACTGCGTACTATGGCCTACCCTTAAATCATATTCCAACTGTCAAGGGTTCCTTTACGTGCACGCCAATGTGTACACAGGACTTCAGTTTTTTATATTATTCGAACAACTATTATGTTGTCCCGGGGGGTTGGATGGCCGAATGGTTAGCACGCACGCGCTGTATCATACGGTCTGTCATTGAGTCAACTGGCGTGGTTTCGAATCCCCGGTTGTACATGATAAGGAGTAGGGTTGCCTGTCCAACCTCATGGGTTTTCTCTGGGTTCTCCAATGCGCAAGCAAATTATTAAAATAAAATTGAACCATATGTTAGTCCCGAAATGACATAATTTGTGTCACGCTTACATTGAACCCAATTTTTCTCTCTCGAATCAAGTCTCTCTCTCTCTTCTTCTCCATCTCTTACCCTCTCTCTCTCTCCCTCTCTCTCTCACTCTCTCTCTCTCTTTCCGGGGTGGTTTCCCCTTGTCAGTTATGCAGGGTCGAGGGCCTGACAAGGACAGCTGTCTAGTCGTTCAGATGGGATAAAAAAAAAAAGGTCCCGTGTACACATTAGCATGCATGTAAAAGATCCCTTGGCAGTTGGAATTCGATATAAGAGTAGGCCGTAGCCCATCTTCATTAGCCCAGGTTAGGAGCAGAATAGTAGGACGTTAAACACCATTTCATTTCATTTCTCTCTCCCTCTCTCTCATTTTTCATGTAAAGTTGGATGCCACGGAGGCTTAATAAGTAAGGTGCTGGCTCATTAACCACGAGGTTACCTTGGATTGTCTCCCCTTATTGTTTCAGGTTCAAACTAATCTAAAGATCAGTGACCCATCCATGTTATAAACATCAAGGGTAGGTATGAACGTAACACCAACGTAGATATCTATACTCTACAAGATTAAGACATTTAGTAAGGCGAACGTCAAATAATGAAAACATCAAAAAAACAATTGCTAAAAATATAAAACATCTGTCTGACAGATCAGGTGAAGACAAAAACAAAACGTAGACGAAAAACTATAGACACTGTGTTAAAGATGTGGTGCCTAATATCTAGCAAACGTAAAATGTGGCAATATGAGGATAGCGTGGTTCACTTTCCAGTCTGGTTCCCCTGATCAATGGAGCAAGACAGAGGGTCATTCCAGTCTGGTTCCCCTGGTCAATGGAACAAGACAGAGGGCCATTCCAGTGTGGTTCCCCTGGTCAATGGAACAAGAAAGCAGGCCTTCCCAGTCTGATTTCCCCAGTCAGTGGAGCAGAGGGTCTGGCAGGGTGCAATTGTCTAGTTATTTGGGTGATATGGAAAACTGAAGTCCTATGTACACTGGCCGCTCAATCAAGACAGTGTGAATTTGAAATAAGAGTTGGTGTGGCCTACACTTCATGAAGATCTGACCGGTTGTAGCGATAGGTCGAGTCAGGGGTCATACGAGCGGCTTTTGACCTATGATGTCAGACATTTGATTAACCAATCAGCATTGATGTTACTAGTGGATTACCCACAGTTCCGTGCAAAATATGCCTAAAGCTCGCCGTAACAGGCCATTTCATTGGCTAATACCTCACACCATCCAGAACACGTCAATGATAACAACTTTTCCAGATCCTAGTGTAGTAAAGACAACTAAAACAAAATTTTGAACTATAAAAAAACGAAACGAAATAGGATCTGTGTTTGAATCAGATTGGAACCAGGACGGAATATTCCCAGCTACTCAACCACACCTGATCCAGTCAAATTGTAAAAAAAAAGTAAAAGAGAATGAGTGGCAGCCCTTTAAAACAATGTTTAAAGATAGTAATCTGTGAGATATAGCTCGTATACCATAGTAAATACTCTTCTACTATTATCATTATGATGTCATAACTTTCAAACGTGTAATACATTACCCCGTATACCATGGTGCTTGACTCAAACGTGTAATACATTACCATATTTACCACGGTGCTTGACTCCCAGACAAATAGCTAAATAATGATGTAGGCAACATCAACTGATTCCATTTTTATACTTTTATATGACTTTGATTTGTCTTTCTTACTCAGCCAACCTTTGATTTGTGTTTCTTACTCGACAACCTTTTGATTTGTCTTTTTTACCTAAACAACCCGCTATGATTACTACTTTTACCCTCTAATATCCTTAAACCTCAAAATAACTCCACAAAAAACTCTTATTGTGCAAATATTTTACATTCTAGAATTCAAGATTCTTTCATACATGACTAGTTAATTAATAATGATATTTATTTCATTGTATCTGGTTTTTTTTCTTTGGTGATTTGGCATAACTATAATTGATTTGTAGTATAAAGGAAATGAAATGAAATGGGTTTTAACGTCTTACTTTTCTGCTCCGACTGGGCTAATGAATACGGGGCATACAGCATACAGTGTGCTATGAGGGAATTTTTCCAGACAGTGGCACTACGGCCCACTCTTATATTGAATTCCAACTGTCAAGCGATCTTTTACGTGCACGCCAATGTGTATACAGGACCTCGGTTTTCCATCCCATCCGAATGACTAGAGAGCTGTCTTTGTCAGGCCCTCCATCCTGCATCACTAACAAGGGGGAACCACGCCGGAAAATCTGGATGAACTTTCTCGGCAAATGCAGGGGTCGAACACCCGACCTCCAGGCTAGCGTGCCAGCATCTTACCCACCGTGACCCCCCTCCCCCCGATCTGTAGTATATATATATTGACAAGTGACCTACTGCTTCAATATTCGCATAAAGATATAACATCCAATTATTGGGTCTGAAAACAAATCGGGGCTTATATAAATTCATCTCTTTATCTTGTCAAACCAAGCCAGAGAACTCATCTCTTCATCCCGTCAAACTTCACATAAGTTATCCCAAGACTAACAAATAGTAGGACGTTAAACCCCATTTCACTCATTCATTCCAAGACTAACAAATGTCTATTTCTATGTGCAGTATGAGGAAGGAGGATTTTGCATGGACAGCACCATTTCTGCCTTTATGCTCCAAGGGGGGTTGGATGCCTGAATGGTTAGCGTGTGCGCGTTGTATCATAAGGTCTGTCATTGTAGTGTCGCCTGTCTAACCTCCAAAAAGACCCCTGTGGGCAAGCGAATTATTAAAATCTAATTAGTCCTGAAATCATCTAGTTTATTTTTTCTCTCTTCTCTCTCAGCATCAAAAAGATCCTCTGTTTTTCACGTGTTGTTTAATATTTATTTACTTTCTTGTGAATCCTATTATTTTAAACACTTAGTGAATATCTACATTACTCTTTCATCACAAAATAAACAAAGAGAACTTGATGTTTCCTACTATTTTAAACATTAAGAAAACATCCACCTTGATATCTCATCACAGAATAAGCAAACAAAACCGCAAGATAAATGTTCTTCTAATTAGCAGCATATCATAATATGTCAGTACTGTTCATAATAATAAATGATCTATTAGGGAATGGAGAGAGAGAGAGAGAGATGGCATTTAACTCCACTTGACAAAAACTAGGTCATTTCGGGACTAACACATGGTTCAATTTTATTTCAATAATTCGCTTGCGCGTAGGAAGAAATCAAGAGGATTCGGAGAAAACCCACGAGTTTGGACAAACAACTCTACCAAAATACCAAAACAATACAATGTATGATATACCTACCATAACTGTGAAACACCTCTAGTAATTTATATTTTGATCATTTTGGCAAGTATCGCGTAAAATGCTATTAGAATTATTATTGTGATAAACGTAAGAGACATACTAATGGGGACTATCATATTTCACCATTATCCAGAAACAACAGATTGTTAGTGCTAAATGATACGAACAGCTCAATTTTTCGCAATAGGTCACAAGGTGTAAACAGGGCTAGCGCTAATCCCAACCCTAGCCCTAACCTTAGCCCCAATGCTTAACCCTAAACCTAACCTACAATCTTGCCAACAATCACATGCCCTAACCTTATTTACATCTTGGCGACCAAAACAAAATAAAAATTGAGCTGGCCATAACAAATAGATTTAGCCAACAACACAACAACAGATAAAAATATATCTCTAATTATAGTGAAGTGAAAATGAAATGAAACAGGGTTTAACGTCCTACTGTTCTGCTCTGAACTGGGCTAATGAAGACGAGCATACGCCATACAGTGTGCCATGAGGGGAAATTTTGTCTGGACAGCGGCACTACGGCCTACTGTCAAGGGATCTTTTACGTGCACGCCAATGTGTTCACGGGACCTCGGTTTTTCATCCCATCCGAATGACTAGACAGCTGTTCTTGTCAGGTCCCCCGTCCTGCATCACTGACAAGGGGGAACCATGCCAGAAAATCTGGATGAACTTTCTCGGCCAATGCAGGGATCGAACACCCGACCTCCAGACTAGCTAGCCAGCGTCTTACATACTAAGCCACCGTGATCCTCTTTTCTAATTATAGAAATGATGTAATCACTGACTAACAAATAAAACTACCTGCAGTTACAGGAACCTTTTACTATATATGAATACCAGATGTTAGACAAATACTGAGCCTAATGGTGCTGACCTATCACTTGAACAACAACCATACCAATCATATAGAAAATTGGAACAAAACTCTGATAGGTCAGGGCAACAACCATTCCACCGCAACGATAAAGAAAATAGAAACAAAGTAAAGTTTGTCAACTTGGATTGATCAGTCCAAACAAGTTTGACTCCATGTAGAAAACTCTGTGTCTTCGTCAAGTTTAACTCAGGGTAGACAACCCTGCTATGACTCTATCAACAACCCTATGGTTCCAGTGATCTTCGTCATATGAGAGAGAGAGAGAGAGAAATGTGTTTTAACGTCCACTCGACACAAACTAGGTCATTTTGGGACTAACATATGGTTTAATTTTATTTCAATAATTCGCTTGCGCATAGGGGTCTTTAGCAGTGGGAGGAAACCGGAGGACCCGGAGAAAACCCACGAGGTTGGACTTCGTCATATGATTTAAATAATAAACTTTTATAAACTCTGTCCATATCTTTAAAAACAATTGCTATACAAATGATGAGCTTTCATTGACAATTCTTCTATGAACGGAATAAAATAATCATCCCTTTCTTCCACTTGAACTTTTACTTTTGTCTCTAGGGGGATTGGATGGCCGAATGGTTAGCAAGTGCTTGCTGTATCATAAAGCCTGTCATTGAGTCAACTGGCGTGGTTTCGAATCCCCGGTTATACGTGACAAGGAGTAGGGTCGCCTGTCCAGCCTTGTGGGTTTTCTTTGGGTCCTCCGGTTTCCTCCCACTGCTAAAGACTACTATGCGCAAGCGAATTATTGAAATAAAATTAAACCATATGTTAGTCCCGAAATGACCTAGTTTGTGTCAAGTGGACGTTAAACCCCATTTCTCTCTCCCTCACTTTAGTCTCTTTTATAACCCCCCCCCACACACACACACACGCAAAAAAACAATAAAAAACCCACCATTGCATTAATCGATTTTCACTTTCACTTACAAAAAATCACAAAAAAAAAAATCACAGCAATATTTTCCTATTTCCTGTTTTGTTTCACCATATTTTCCTGGTAAAGATTCTTTAAGAAACCTGATAAATTCCTCTATTAATGTTGTACGCAATCCTTCCACCTTTTTGTCTTTCAAAACAATTTTTTTGGAATACGCTTTGATCTGTGTTAAATGTATTTTCCCACTTACGAAACTGTTTTATAACTGACAGGAAACTTATGAAGTTGTTTGATCCAAGTCTTGGCTTACTGTTGATCACACTAGTAGAGTAATAAATAAAACACAGAAATCAATTAACGACAATATTCCAATATTTCAAAATGTTCCCAGAAAACAATTGTCTGTAAACGGCCATTGTTCCTTCGTTTTCTCTCATCCTGTAAAACCTTTTATTTTATTTCTTCTTATAATAACAATGACCCTCGTCAATGTATTTCATTGTTTTGCGAGGACAATAAGCTTTAAAGCGGGGTCAATATTATTGACAAATCTTGACGAAGTTATTATTATTAACAACGAGACCTAGTTCAATAAACGTAAAAATGAAACCTAAAGCTTTTATAGTCATATGGTTAATTAAAATCGTTCTGACATATTTTTGTTGTTTTAATTGTATTATTCGTGTTTTCATTGATATTTTATGTGAATGGAAGAAATCTATTTTCACTCCAGATATTTCTACCATTTCTTATTATCCATTCATTTTATATTTTTTTTAAAAATAATTAGTCGACTGGGTACAATTAATAATAATATCTAGCAGGAGATGGGGTTAGGGTTCGGGTTAGGGAGAGGGAGAGAGAGAGAGAGAGAGAGAGAGAGAGAGAGAGAGAGAGTTTAACATCCACCTGACACAAACTAGGTCATTTTGGGACTAACAAAATGTTTAATTTATTTCATTAATTCGTTGTAGCAATGGGAGGAAACCGGAAACCGGAGAAGCCAGAGAAAACCCACAAGGTTGGACAGGTGACCCTACTCCTAGTCACGTACAAATTACAATTGTTAATCCCTTCCAAATTGCAATATTTGAGGGGTTTTAATTAAATCCTTTGTAAACTACAATACTGTGAAAGTTGAATCTCGGAAAGAAATATCAGTCCAAATATTATTCAATTGCATTCTGCATTGACGGACGGACGGATTAAAAATTTCATAAACAGGGTTTAACTACCAACTTTTCTAGGGATCTACAATGACTCAGTGAGTCAGTGAGTAAGACGATGGCTCGCTAGGCTGGAGGTTGCGTGTTCGCACTCGTTGTTAGCTGAGAAAGTTCATCGTCATTTTTCCAGCATGGTTTCCATCTTGTCAGTGATGAAGGACAGAGACAGAGAGAGAAATGGGGTTAAACATCCACTTGACACAAACTAGGTCATTTCGGGACTAACATGTTTTTTTAATTACCGGTACATAATTTGTTTGCGCGTAGGGGTCTTTAGCAGTTGGAGGAATCCGGAGGACCCGGAGAAAACCCATGAGGTTGGGACGAAAAACTGAGGTCCCATGTACACATTGGCATCCATGTAAAAGATCACTTGGCAGCTGAAATTCAATATAAAAGTAGGCCATAGCACACTGCATAGCATATGCCCAGCTTCATTAGCCCAGTCAGAGCAGAACAATGTTAACCCCATTTCATTTCATTTCCTACACTAACCGAATTAACAAAGACGGTTCGATATTCTGTCGTGTTATTAAAGTTTGAATTATTAAAGAGAATTATTATATTTTCAATAATCAATAATAATAAATGTTCTAAAACTTTTCAATAAATTACTTTTTGCTATTAATCATAAAGAATTGATTCTGTTGTCTACAAATATCATCTTTCCTATAATCAATAACAATATGACAATAACTATACAATATAACATATTCTTATTGTTCTACCATTGATTCTCATGTTCATAGAGTCACCCGACTAGCATCAACTGTTCATATTGTTTCTAGGGTCACCCGGCTAGCATCAACTGTTCATATTGTTTCTAGGATCAACTGTTCATATTGTTTCTAGGGTCACCCGACTAGCATCAACTGTTCATATTGTTTCTAGGGTCACCCGGCTAGCATCAACTGTTCATATTGTTTGTAGGGTCACTCGACTAGCATCAACTGTTCATATTGTTTCTAGGGTCACCCGACTAGCATCGACTGTTCATATTGTTTCTAGGGTCACTCGACTAGCATCAACTGTTCATATTGTTTGTAGGGTCACCCGACTAGCATCAACTGTTCATATTGTTTGTAGGGTCACCCCACTAGCATCGACTGTTCATATCATTTGTAGGGTCACCCGACTAGCATCGACTGTTCATATTGTTGTAGGGTCACCGGACTAGCATTGACCGTCCATATCATTTGTAAGATCACCTGTTCATATTATTTGTAAGATAACATGTTCATATTATTTGTAAGATTACCTGTTCATATTGTTGTAGGGTCACCGGACTAGCATTGACCGTCCATATCATTTGTAAGATCACCTGTTCATATTATTTGTAAGATAACATGTTCATATTATTTGTAAGATCACCTGTTCATATTATTTGTAAGATCACCTGTTCATATTATTTGTAAGATTACCTGTTCATATTATTTGTAAGATCACCTGTTCATATTATTTGATATTATTTGTAAGATCACCTGTTCATATTATTTGTAAGATCACCTGTTCATATTATTTGTAAGATCACCTGTTCATATTGTTTGTAGGGTCACCGTACTAGTATCACCTGCTTTCTTTTACATCATCTTTAATTCGAATCATTAATAAACTGTTGTTGAAATTATATATTCAGACTGGGCTATATACTGCTGGTGGCAATAAGATGAAATGGGTTTAATTTCCTAATTTTCTGCTCCAATCAGCCTAATGAAGATCAACATATGCCATACAACCAGCTGTTTTCTTTCAAATCAATTTACAGTTTTGTTAGCTCCTCTGAGAAGAACTTGGTTCCTCCCTGGTCAGTTTGAACTATGTCTGTAACACGTACTGAACGGACAGAATTTGATTAATTTTATTTTGTCAGCTCCTCTGAGACGAACTCAGTGGGGTTGGATGGCCGAATGGTTGGCACGTGCGCGCTGTATCATAAGGTCTGTCTTTGAGTCAACTGGGGTGGTTTTGATTCCCCGGTTGTTCGTGACAAGGAGTAAGGTCGCATGTCCAACATTGTGGTCCTCCAGTTTCCTGCTAAAGACCCCTACATGCAAGCGAATTATTGAAATAAAATTGAACCAAGTGTTAGTTCCGAAATGACCTAGTTTGTGAATGTTCCCCCTTGTCAGTGATGCAGGACGGAGGGCCTAACAAGGACAGCTATCCAGTCCTTCGGATGAGACGAAAAAACAAGGTCCAGTGTATACATTGGAATGCACGTAAAAGATACCTTGGCAGTTGGAATTCGATATAAGAGTAGGCGATAGTGCTGCTGCCCGGGCAAAATTTCCCTCATAGCACACTGTATGGAGGAGTATGCCCGTCTTCATTAGCCCAGTATAGGAGTAGAACAGTAGGACATCAAACCCCATTTCATTTCATTTCATTTCTTGCGCCTCCCATTTGAAATAACACTGTAACTGTTAATGAAGCAACAGAATTTTATAAATGGACAAATAACAAATACAATATATCTGATACAATATACAATATTATCGAAGTTATTGCAGATGGGTACTAAAAGTGTTAGTATACGCTGAACTTTCTACTATCCCATGATTCAATATCGTCCCCATCCCCACCCCTATTATTCCGTCCACTCAGCACAAACTAGGTCATTTTGGGACTAACATATATTTTTCAATTTTATTTCAATAATCCGCTTGCTCGTTTGGGTCTTTAGCAGTGGGAGGAAATGGAAGGACCTGGAGAAAACCCACAAGGTCGGACAGGAGACCCTACTAATTGTTACATACAACTGGAGAATCGAAACCAGATCGTATACGCACTAACCATTTGGCCATCCACCCCCTATGATACAATAGGCCCCCCCCAACAAATACATTCATTTTACTATAGTTTTTATATTCAAAAAGAAAGTAAACGGCATTAATATTTTTTGCTATCCCTTAATCAAATCCCCCCCCCCCCCGCTTCTAAAAACAATATAAATACATTGAATTTACTACAGTTATTATATTCAGAAGGAAGCTGAAATACGTTCATATATTTTATTCTACAAATTATCTATCATCCATGCTTTATCACGTTTTATCTAGCAACAGGATGTCGATTAACGGACGTCATCACAATAACAACAATAAAAGAAGAAAGTTGTTTTATGATTATTGATTCACTGATTTTCGATCTTTTTGTAAACTACAAATTGTAAAAGTGAAATCTCTAATATAAATATCTGTTAAAGGTGCATTATGGAAGATTAGATAAAGAGTTGGCAGTTCTCGCTATAATAGTCATAAACTAGATAATGTAAAGGCAATATGAAGAAAAATTCAGTCCAATTGCTCCATTCTGAACCGAGATATTAGCGATTGAATTTTAAGCCTAGTCTCAATCATCATTACTATTGGTGTTGGCTAAAATATATTGATGAGCTTCTTTTAAACCCAATTGAGAGAGAGAGAGAGAGAGAGAGAGAGAGAGTGAGAGGTCATTTTGGGACCTGCATGCTCACAGGAGTCTTTAGCAGTGGGAGGAAACTGGGCGACCAGAGAAAACCGACGAGGTTGGACAGGCGATCCTACTTCTAGTCACGTACAAGCGGGGAATCGAAACCATGCTACTTGACTCAATGACAGACCTTATGTTAGTCCCGAAATGACCTGGTTTGTGTCGAGTGGACGTTAAACCCCATTTCTCTCTCTCTCTCCTAATCTAATGGAGTCCAGATTATCTATTGTTGATATCTTGATTTAGGTTTTTTTAAATAATGAGTATATTTTAACATGGATTATTATACCTATATTGTCTGTCACTTTAAATAAATGAAATGAAATGGGGTTTGACGTCCTACTGTTTTGCTCCAAACTAGGCTAATGAAGACGGGCATACACAATACAGTGTGTTATGAGGGAAATTTTGCCCAGACAGCGGCACTACGGCCTACTCTTATATCGAATTCCAACTGTCAAGGGATCTTTTACGTGCACGCCAATGTGTACACAAGACCTCAGTTTTCCGTCCCATCCGAACGACTAGACAGCTTTCCTTGTCAGCCCCTCCGTCCTGCATCACTGACATCACTGGCCGGAAAATCTGGATGAACTTTCTCGGCCAATGCAGGGATCGAACACCCGACCTCCAGGTTAGCGACTGTCACTTTAAACTCAATAGTTTCTCAGACACACAATCTAGGTTTTATCAAAATACATCATGACATCTATCTAAACTTATCTACTGTTATCATCACAACTTCTTCTATCAGTGTGGTCTAATCTTGACCACATTTGGGGGCGGATGGCCGAATGGTTAGCATGTGCGCACTGTTTCATAATGTTTGTCATTGAGTCAACTGGCCAAGAAAATTCATCAGGAATTTCTGTAAGGTTTAACCTTGACTGGTACAGGACGTAGGGCCGCGACAAGAACATCCGTCTAGTCGTTCAGATGGAATAAAAAAAAAGGGGGGGGGCCCTGTAAACATTGACATGCATGTAAAAGATACCTTAGCAGTTGGAATTTGAGTACGCTGTAGCACCCCTGCTCATCTTCATTAGCCCATTTGCAGCACAACAGCAGGACGTTAAACCTCATTTCATTTCATTTGTATTTGTCATTGGTGGATGTTTATAAACCAGTAATTGTCATCTGACCTGTAACTTTCAGCAATAATTACTGACACATTAACTTATATATTTCATCCCTCTCTTCTCTTCACAAGATATTTCTACTATGGACCTTATCAAAGAAATTCTGATATTAATAATGGTCATTTGAGCTGAAATGTTTTTGATTCCTTCTAAAATCCTGGAGAGAGGGAGAGAGAGGGAGAGAGAGAGAGATGGGGTTTAACGTCCACTCGACACAAACTAGGTCATTTCGGGACTAACATATGGTTTAATTTTATTTCAATAATTCGCTTGAGCGTAGGTGTCTTTAGCAGTGGGAGAAATTGGAGGACCCGGAAAAACCCCACGAGGTTGGACAGGCGACTCTACTCCTTGTCATGTACAACCAGGGATTCGAAACCACGCCAGTTGACTCAATGACAGGCTGTACTGAATGGTGTAAAGTGTGTGCTTTACATGATTGAGTTAAAAAAACTTTCTTGTGGGAGCCACGGTGGCTAGGTGGTTAAGACGCTGGCTCGCTAGGCTGGAGGTCGTGTGTTCGATCCCTGCATTGGCCGAGAAAGTTCATCTGGATTTTCCGACGTGGTTTCCCCTTGTCAGTGGTGCAGAACTGAGGGCCTGACAAGGACAGCTGTCTAGTCCTTTGGATGAGACGAAAAACCGAGGTCCTGTGTTAGGATGACCTGTGCACTTTACAGAAAGTTGGTCTCGACACGGCTAAATGTGCACGCTTCAGTTGCGTGTCTCGAACTGATTTCTGACTACCCCGCACTCGCTTTGAGTCGATAAATAGCCATGGCACGTGCAATTCTCTACAAATATATCAACTATTACAGCCGTAAAAAATCTATTGTTGACGATTTTGAATAGCAGTAAAATTTAGCTTCTTGGTTATTACAGCAGCTTTAGTAATTACGTTTGTTTTATTTTTTAAATTGCTTTATCATTAACTGTACCGTTAAGAGCGGCATCTTTTGGTTTAGTACAAATACTATCTCTGAATCACTTTCTTTAGCAGGAACATGATACTAGCAGTAGTTTCATTTTACTTTTACAAGTTTCTTAAAACAATTGTTGAGTTGTCTAAAGTGCTTATTTCTAAATTCAATTTCTTGTTCTAGCTTTCTGTTATGTTTCGTAAAAAAGTAGTCTTGATTATCCCGACCTGTCAATCAGACGTAGAATGGTCGATAGACTGGTTAAGCGAGACTAATTTCAAAACAAGGGCACGTAACCTATATTTTACTCAAAAGTGTCTGGATGTTATGGACGCAACTTGGAACCAGTTTTCAGTCTATTATTTATAGATGATTAATGGTCATAGCTTATTAAGTACAACATGATCGTTTATTTAGTGACTATAATTGTGTGAAACTGATTTGAGGCTTGGCATATATATAAATATTGTGGCGTAATTGTCGAGATATTTGGAGATATTTATTTATGGTGGGTCACCCTACCTGTGTATACATTGGAATGCATGTAAAAGATCCCTTGGCAGTTGGAATTCGATATAAGAGTAGGCCGTAGCGCCGCTGCCCGGGCAAAATTTCCCTCATAGCACACTCTATGGCGTATGCCTGTCTTCATTAGCCCAGGTTAGGAGCAGAACAGTAGGACGTTAAACCTCATTTCATTTCATTTCATTTGATTTCTCTTGGTCCTGAGAAAGATTTTTGTTGAACTCAACCTTGGAAAACTATTGTATATGTATATGTGGTTGTACAAACCTTTAGTCCAACAAGAGTTATCTCTCTTCAATCACATGGAATGGTGTTTAAAGTTCCGTTACAAAAAGCCTTTAAACACCATGAGATGTTAGTTCCTTTGATCTCCCATGCATGTTACGAAACGTATCTACCAGTTGTGACGTCATCAGAGAGTGATATCTAATATCAACCCTAGGGACGATATCAGATATCACCCTCTGATGACATCACAACAGGTTTATATCATTCTGCAATGAAAAAGGACACAAATTCTTCCTTTTAACATTCTATTCACTTTTTTGCACAAAGTTGTCTAACGATTCAGACGAAGAACTTTGCCCGGCCCATGCTACATAGTTTCTTCATCTGACCATCAGTGTATTATCTCCCCATCAGTTTTATTCACAATCCATAAATGTGAAATTATTCCCATAACTAATTACGAATTCGAGAAGGGGATCCACACAACTTAAGAATCAAGGTTCAGAGAGAGAGAGGGGGATTAATGTCCACTCAACACAAACTAGGTCATTTCGGGAATAACATATGGTTCAATTTTATTTCAATAATTTGCTTGCACGTATGGGTCTTTAGCAGTGGGAGGAAACTGTAACACCCCGAGAAAGCCACAAGGTTGGACAGGTGACCCTACTCATTGTCACGTACAACAGGGAATCGAAACAACGCCAGTTGACTCAATGACAGTCCTTATGATACAACGCACACAAGCTAACCATTCAGCCATCCAACCCCCACAAAAGGTTCTTCGGGTAATTGCTTTGTAATTCTCATAAGCACATATTTTTAATCCAATCTAATTTAATTATACTTAATTGCTGACTGAACCCATGCTTTAGTACTCATTTAATTTGTTAAATGATATTTCACACATTGTGTTTGTATTGGGGTAGTGCTCTCCAGGGCAGAGAGCAGAAATATCATTTAAGTTACAGCTTCGTGTGAATTATACAAGTTTCCGTACACACTGACCTGTTTCCCTATCCCATCATTGAACAACCGGAAAACTACAAAATACATCAATTGATTTTCAGACAGAGAAGCAAAATCTTGTCTTTTAATAAAAAATATTGACACATATTTGCAAAGGTGAGTGAATTTAATCTATAGATATTGTACTGATGATCAAAATAATAATCATTCTGTTATGACAACCTTAAACTTTTATTGAAAAAACATGTAGAATATTCCTTCTCTTGTCCGCTCACAGCGGATCATTAACTTACTTTAGGCGATCAGACAAACATTTGGATTAAAGGCTTATAAAAATGCTATAAAATGATTTTACGACTCATATCAAAAGAACGAGTTGATGGCATTTGATGTTAATGCACCGTTTTATCTTTGTAGCAAATCAATGAAAATTATTGACAAACCAACAAGTATCTAAAACCGACTCTTTCAGTCGGTGATTGTCATACTGCATTTTTCAGATAATATCTAATTTTTCGCGGATTAATTCACGTTATATGATTTATAATACACAAATTGATTATTTTTACATTTAATAATGAAAACTAAACATCAGCTATAGATAGTCTTCTGAATTACCATTCAATGAGGGGGGGTTGGGTGGCTGAATGGTTAGCATGTGCGCGCTGTACCATAAAGTCTGTTATTGAGTCAACTGGCGTGGTTTCATATCCCCGGTTGTACGTGGCAATGAGTAGGGTCGCCTGTCCAACCTTGTGGGTTTTCTCCGGGTCTTCCGGTTTCCTCCTACTGCTAAAGACCCATATGCGCAAGCGAATTATGTAAATAAAATTAAACCATATGTTAGTCCCGAAATGACCTAGTTTGTGTCGAGTGGACGTTAAACCCCATCTCTCTCTCTCTCTCTCTCGGAACCAAAAGTAGTATAACTCCAAAACCAGAAGCGGTAGCCCAACACCACCAGGCCTACGTTACTCCCCAGTCCAAGATACCCGTATACAACAAATTTTAGCCTCGAGACAGCCCTAGTGTAGCCACTAATCCTGAGCAGACAAACAGACAAACAAACGACAGTCACAAATATTAAAATAAATAAAATTCAAGTCTGTGATGAATGAACTCCTTACTGAAAGTACTGTCGAAGGGTGGAAGAATCCCTGTACAGTGCAGGCAAGATCAGGTCTTGTCAGATAGATGGGGTTTACCGTCCACTCGACACAAACTAGGTTATTTCGGGACTAACATATGGTTTAATTTTATTTCAATAATTTGCTTGTGCATAGGGGTCTTTAACAATGGGAGCAAACCAGAGAACCCGGAGAAAACCCGTGTGGTTTGACAGACGACCCTACTCTTTGTCACGTACAACCAGGGAATCGAAAACCATGCCAGCTGAATCAATGACTTTATAATACAACGTGCACATGCTAACCATTCCGCCATCTAACCCCCCCCCCCCCCCTGGACTAATAAACAATTGTATAGTGTTTCACATATATAGGATTATTGTCATTCATTCATTGTTCATTGTCATTCATTCATTCATTCATTGTTCATTTATCCATTCATTTTTTCTTTCTTTGTGTAGTCCTGAGTGATGACTGGTGAATGCATGAAAAGGTATCCCCCCCCCCCCCGAAGGTACCGAATAGTCACTTTCAGATGGTTATTTTATCTACGGTCGCACATCCAAGAGCCATAAATTTCTTATGTAGATTGAGGTACAACTACCAAGCCCAGAATCCCTTGTTCTTGTCAAACCGTATTTTTTCCCAACGGTCAACACGTACAAGACAACCCTTGGCTTATTACTACTAGAATTGGGTTTTATCATCCACTTCCTTGCAGAATGACACTGCCAGACAATTCACTAATGATTTATGTCTTGTTTATAAATAGTCTCTTGTAATAAACGACCAATCGGCTGACCTTGTTATTGGGGTGGATTAAGTCGTCAATGATTTATTGGATACCATGACGACGTCGAGGATCATGGTCTGATGGTAGTTACCAATTAATCAAGATGTAAGAAAGAGAAAATCATTACCAGAAATGAAATGAAATGAAATGGGGTTTAACGTCCTACTGTTCTGCTCTGACTGGGCTAATGAAGATGGGCATACGCAATACAGTGTGCTATGAGGGAAATTTTGCCCAGGAAGCAGCACTATCACATACTCTTATATCGAATTCCAACTGCCAAGGGATCCTTTACGTGCATTCCAATGTATACACAGGACCTCTGTTTTTCATCTCATCCGAAGAACTAGACAGCTGTCCTTTTCAGGCCCTCCGTCCTGCATCACTGACAAGGGGAAACCACGCCGGAAAATCTGGATGAACTTTCTCGGCCAATGCAGGGATCGAACACCCGACCTCCAGGCTAGCGAGCCAGCGTCTTACCCACTTAACCACCGTGATCCCCAAAACACTTGCACACTTGACAAAAACAACTACATTTTTCATGTTTAATGTCCATGAACATCGTTTCAGGGATGGAGGAAATCTCATTAAAACACAGATCCTATTTCATTTTGTTTTTATAGTTCAAAATTTTGTTTTACTTATCTTTGTTACACTAGGATCTGGAAGAGTTGTTATCATTGACGTGTTCTGAATGGTGTGACGGATTAGCAAATGAAATGGTCTGTTACGACGAGCTTTACGGGTGTTTTGCACAGAACTGTGGGTAATCCACTAGTAACATCAATGCTGATTGGTTAATCAAATGTCTGACCTCATAGCGTCAAAAGCTGCTTGTATGACTTCTGACGCGACCTATCGCTACAACCGGTCAGATCTTTATGTAGGCCATCGAAAGTATAAAAAAAACAAATGAAATAAAGATCTGTATTTTAATCAGATTGGGATGAAGGAGGCCATTGTAAACCTGAGTATGATTATAAACAGCAACCCGAGTATAATTATAAACAGCAACCCGAGTATAATTATAAACAGCAACCCGAGTATAATTATACACAGCAACCCGAGTATAATTATACACAGCAACCCAAGTATAATTATAAACAGCGACCCAAGTATAATTATAAACAGCAACCTGAGTATAATTATAAACAGTAACAGATCAACCCGAGTATAATTATAAACAGCAACCCGAGTATAATTATAAACAGCAACCCGAGTATAATTATAAACAGCAACCTGAGTATAATTATAAACAGTAGCAGATCAACCTGAGTATAATTATAAACTGCAACCCGAGTATAATTATAAACTGCAACCCGAGTATAAGCATAAACAGCAACCAGAGTATAATTATAAACAGTAGCAGATCAACCCGAGTATAATTATAAACTGCAACCCGAGTATAATTATAAACTGCAACCCGAGTATAAGCATAAACAGCAATTCGAGTATAAGCATAAACAGCAACACAGGTATAATTATAAACAGTAGCAGATCAACTCTCAAGTATGATTATAAAGAGCAATTTGAGTATAAGTATAAACAGCAATCCGAGTATAATTATAAACAGCAACACAGGTATATATAAACAGTAGCAGATCAACTCAAGTATGATTATAAAACAGCAATTCGAGTATAATTATAAACAGCGGATCAGATCAATGCAGCCCGAAACTAAAGAACATCTGAAGTAGTTCTCTACAACAAGGAGATCAACGTGTATTAATTTTTCTGAGTACTTCTTCAGGCCGTTTATCTCCATAAATATCAGTGTCCTGCAGATATTGACCTTTTCCCTTTAGATGGTGACCTTTTCCGTGTGGCTGATGACCTTTCTATCCTGAAGGAATCATTGGAATAATATGGTGGTCAAGATTTATTGAGTGAGAGTTGGAGTCAATATACATGTCGTCTAAGATAATGGATTACCACATGACAACCCTCTTATAAACTCATCAAACAAAATAGCACCAGGATTTTAGTCAATATAACGATAACGATAAAAGGGAGAGCGAAAAATAAATGGGGTTTTATGTCCACTTGACACACACTAGGAAATTTTGGGACTAACATATGATAAAATTTTATTTCAATAATTTGCTTGCTTGTCAGGGTTTTTTAGCAGTGGGAGAAAACTCATCCAGTTTCTCAGACAACCATATTCCTTGTCACATGTATTTGTGGGATCGCAAACCACGTCTCTTGTCCCAATGAGGGACCTATAATGATCTTAGTGTACAGGTTAGTGAGAGAGAGAAGTGGGGTTTTTAATGTCCACTAGGTCATTTCGGGACTAACATATGGTTCAATTTTATTTCAATAATTTGCTTGCGTGCTGGGGTCTTTAGCAGTGGGAGGAAACCAGAGGACCCAGAGAAAACCCACAAGGTTGGACAGGCAACCCTACTCCTTGTCACATACAGCCGGGAAATCGAAACCACGACAGTTAACTCAATGACAGACGCGCTAACCATTCAGCCATCCAACCCAAAGTACAGGTTAATCTATTTGACTGTCCAAATGTGTCGACTGGTGTGGTTTCGAATCTCGGTTGTACGTGACAAAGAGTAGGGTCGCTGTCCAACCTCGTGGGTTTTCTCCTGGTCCTCCGGTTTCCTCCCACAGCTAAAGTCCCCTACGTGCAAGCGAATTATTGAAATAAAATTAAACCATATGTTAGTCCCGAAATGACCTAGTTTGTGTCGAGTGGACGCTAAACCCCATTTTTCTCTCTCTCTCTCTTTCTGTCCAAATGTAAAATGAAAAGAAATGAAACAGAGCTTAACATTGCAGTTTCACATTGCAGTTTCACATTGCAGTTTGACTTCACAGTTTAACATTGCAGTTTGACTTTGCAGTTTCACATTGCAGTTTGACTTCACAGTTTAACATTGCAGTTTGACTTTGCAGTTTCACATTGCAGTTTGACTTCACAGTTTAACATTGCAGTTTGACTTTGCAGTTTCACATTGCAGTTTGACTTCACAGTTTCACATTGCAGTTTGACTTCACAGTTTAACATTGCAGTTTGACTTTGCAGTTTCACATTGCAGTTTGACTTCACAGTTTAACATTGCAGTTTGACTTTGCAGTTTCACATTGCAGTTTGACTTCACAGTTTAACATTGCAGTTTGACTTCGCAGTTTCACATTGCAGTTTCACATTGCAGTTTCACTGGGTTTCCAGTTGGTTTGTGGTACCTTACTAGTTTTAGTTACAAATAAAGTTTAACATTGACTTTTCGGCACAAACTGACCTAACGAAGATAGGAAAACACCAAAAATTGTGCTATATCCCCCACCTTAACACTAAGACATTCGGTGACATTTATTAATAGTAGGACGTTGAACCCCATTTCATTTCATTTCATATTTATTCTTAAACTACTATTCATATTCCTTTTGGCAACCTGTTCATCCCAATGAAGGGAAGTCTGATGGCTTGTGTCAATGGCAACCTTGTAATGATCTAAAGTGAAAGAAGAAATACTCCACCAATTTAACTTGTCTTAGTGTTTGTAGTTGGTCTAATTATGGTTGTTCCAGGTGCCACAACTGTCAGGAATAATTTACCCACGCTACCTCATCATTAATTTAACAGAACTATAATTACTGGTAATGACTAAATAAATAAACTTGTTCTGTACTCAGTGTATTAGGTACTGTGGTCTATGTGCACTAGGCTATAAAAAGACGAATCTCTAAAAGGAGAGAGAGAGAGAGAGAGAGAGAGAGATGAAATGAAATGGGGTTTAACATCCTACTGTTCTGCTAATATACTGGGCTAATGAAGGGGGAGAGAGAGAGAGAGAGAGAGAGAGAGAGAGAGAGGGTATTTAACATCCACTCACACAAACGAACACATGGTTCAATTTTATTTTAATATTTCGCTGGCACGTATGGGTCTTTAGCAGTGGGAGGAAACCAGAGGACCCAAAGCAAACCCACGAGGTTGGTCAGATGACCCTACTCCTTGTTATGTACAACTGAGGAATCAAAACCACGACAGTTGACTCAATGACATCTCTAAAAGTATGAATTGAAAATTTCCCAATATTCTGAATCCTCGGCATACAAATTAATCAAACCAGTGCAACCTATTGGGCATGTTTTTAATCAGAATTGAATGAAGTTGGGTTTCTTCTAACGTAACGCTCGGATTGTTAGGGAATACAATCATTTCATAATTTACTTTCATTACGGTTTGGCGCTTCATGCGTGGTGGGTGGATCCCCGAATGGTTAGCTTGTGCGTGCTGTATCACAAGGTCTGTCATTGAGTCAACTGACATGGTTTCGATTCCCCAGTTGTATGTGACCAGGAGTAGAGTCGCCAGTCCAACCTTGTGGGTTTTCTCCAGTTTCCTCCCACTGCTAAAGACCCCTACGCCCAAACGTATTGAAATAAAACTGAATAATGCATTGGTCCCAAAATGACCCAGTTTGTGTCGAGTGGACGTTAAACCCCATCTCTCTCTCCCTCATTCTCTATCTTACCCCCTCTATCTCCCACCTGTATCTATCTCCCACTTTCTCCCACTATCTCCCCCATCTCTCTCTCCCTCATTCTCTATCTTACCCCCTCTATCTCCCACCTGTATCTATCTCCCCCCTTTCTCACACTATCTCCCCCATCTCTCTCTCCCTCATTCTCTATCTTACCCCCTCTATCTCCCACCTGTATCTATCTCCCCCCTTTCTCACACTATCCCCCCCATCTCTCTCTCCCTCATTCTCTATCTTACCCCCTCTATCTCCCCCCTTTCTCACGCTATCTCTCCCATCTCTCCCTCCCTCATTCTCTATCTTACCCCCTCTATCTCCCACCTGTATCTATCTCCCACCTTTCTCACACTATCTCCCCCATCTCTCTCTCCCTCATTCTCTATCCTACCCCCTCTATCTCCCACCTGTATCTATCTCCCCCCTTTCTCACACTATCTCCCCCATCTCTCTCTCCCTCATTCTCTATCTTACCCCCTCTATCTCCCACCTGTATCTATCTCCCCCCTTTCTCACACTATCTCCCCCATCTCTCTCTCCCTCATTCTCTATCTTACCCCCTCTATCTCCCACCTGTATCTATCTCCCCCCTTTCTCACACTATCTCCCCCCTTTCTCACACTATCTCACCCCTTTCTCACACTATTTCCCCCCTTTCTCCCCCCTTTCTCACACTATCTCCCCCCTTTCTCACACTATCTCGCCCCTTTATCACACTATCTCGCCCCTTTCTCACACTATCTCACCCCTTTCTCACACTATCTCCCCCCTTTCTCACACTACCTCCCCCCTTTCTCACACTATCTCCCCCCTTTCTCACACTATCTCCCCCATCTCTCTCTTACTCTCTCTCTCTCTTCATTCTCGATTAGTTAATTTAATATTATTTTTAGAATTTTATATTTAACAACCCAACCAATTCAGATGTTAACATTAACTATTTTTTATTGAAAAATCAATATATATTTCAACCAGTAATAAGATTATCTTTAATTACATCTAGTAACTTATTATATCATGCTTCACATCCTTTATAATACATTATACTGATATGTTCTTGATATATAAACCTTATCCCTCCATCATATTATAAAATATAAAATATAAAAATATGTCAGTTATAAAATATTATAATGGACATATTTTTATAATATACTGTATTATAATAGACATGTTTTTATAATATATTGTATTATAATAGACATATATTTATATTATACTGTATTATAATAGAAATGAAATGAAATGGGGTTTAACGTCCTACTGTTCTGCTCCTAGTATTATAATAGACATGTTATTATAATATATTATACCATCATATAAAATATAAAATATAAAAATATGTCTATTATAAAATATTATAATATGTTATAATTGACATATTTTTATAATATATATAATTGACATATTTTTTTTAATATTTTATAAAAATATGTCAATTATAATATATTATAAAAACATGTCAATTATATTACAGTATATTCTAATAACATGTCCATTATAATGGCAGTTGGAATTCGATATAAGAGTAGGCGATAGTGCCGCTGCACAGGCAAAATTTCCCTAATACCACACTGTATGGCGTATGCCCGTCTTCATTAGCCCAGTTTAAGTTTTATTTTGTGTGTTTTGTTTTATTTGTGTTGTGTTTTATTTGTGTTGTGTCATGTTTTGTTTTATTTGTGTTGTGTTTTATTTGTGTTGTGTCATGTTTTGTTTTATCTGTATTTCATTATTGTGTTGTTTTGTATTGTTTTATTTGTGTTGTTGTGTTTTGTTCATGTTTTGTTTTGTAACTCTGTCAACCTACATGTTCTGTGTGATAAGTAATTGCTCTTTTATTGTATTTTTCCCCGACACTTCAGTTTTATTGTACTGCCATGTTTCCCTACACTTCAGTTTTATTATTAATCATTTTTGTACTTGGTTGCTCTCTTTATTAGTTTATGGTCTGTTTCATTCCTAATTGTTGTTAAAAAAATAAAACTGTTAGTATTGGCCTATTAATCTAATATTTTATCGTCCATTAACAACTAGATTATAAAGGAGATGTGTAAAATATGACAGTCAGCATAACACTAAAGTTATTGATAACTTTAATAAAGACTGTATTAGAATAAAACACCCATCACATGAAAAGTTAGTACTGTGGAGATGAGCCATACATCATTTATTCATGTATCATCATTATCTTGTGAAGTAATGTGAACAATATGTTCGTGATAGAGAACGTTATTGTTTTATATAGTTACCAGGTCCAATGATGCGTGGCGTTGTTAATAATCATTACAGACTGTATCACTTTCACAGAGAGAGAGAGATGGGGAAGAGAGGGAGGGGGAGATAGAGTGAGAAGGGGAAGATAGAGGTGGGAGATAGAGGGGGAGAATGAGGGACATAGAGAGAGTAAAGGGGAGGGGGTAGAAGGGGGAGGGGGATAGAGGGGGGGTAAAATAGAGAATGAGGAAGATAGAGAGAGTAAGACAGAGAGAGGGGGTAGAGGGGGGAGGGGGATAGAGGGGGTAAGATAGAAAATGAGGGAGATAGAGATAGTAAAGGGGGGGGGAGAGGAGGAGGAAGATAGAGAGGGGGAAGATAGAAAATAAGGGAGATAGAGAGAGTAAAGGCGGGGAGAGAGGGGGAGGAAGATAGAGAGGGGGAAGATAGAAAATGAGGGAGATAGAGAGGGGAAAGATAGAAAATGAGGGAGATAGAGAGAGTAAAGCGGGGGCGGGAGAGGGGGAGGAAGATAGAGAGGGGGAAGATAGATAGAGTGGGAAGATAGATAGAGAGGGGAGATAGAGAGAGAGAGAAAGAGAGTAAGGGAGAGGGGGAAGATAGATAGAGAGGGGAGATAGAGAGTAAGGGAGAGGGGGGGAGAGTGGGGAGATAGATAGAGAGAGAGAGAAAGAGAGTAAGGGAGAGGGGGAGATAGATAGAGAGAGAGAAAGAGAGTAAGGGAAAGGGGGGAGAGTGGGGAGATAGATAGAGAGAGAGAGAAAGAGAGTAAGGGAGGGGGGGAGAGTGGGGAGATAGATAGAGAGAGAGAGAAAGAGAGTAAGGGAGGGGGGGAGAGTGGGGAGATAGATAGAGAGAGAGAGATAGAGAGTAAGGGAGAGGGGGGAGAGTGGGGAGATAGATAGATCTGAGACTGAGAGAGGAACAGAGAGAGAAATGAAGTTAACATCCAGTCAACACAATCATTTCAAGAATGACTAATACTCAATTTGAAATAATGGAACTCGACTCAATGATAGACATTATAATCTAAAACGTACATCCAGTCTCCAGTTTGTAAATCAAACCGGGCATCGTCCAATCAGCTTTAACTATTTGATAATTATTACAAATTATGATTTAGATGCAAACAATGATCAGTGGTTTTAACAATTTGATAATTTACATCGTCGATCTTGTCTCTACATAAATATCTTCCAATTAATATATAAACAGGATTATCAGGTGTGAAATTATTTTGTGTTTTAAACAATGACGATATCGAATTATCTGTCATAATTCCAGATTCTCTTCTCTTCTGATCCAGATACCTTTTATATCAATCTCTTCTGTAAAATAATTGATTCAATAAATAATAATCTTTTAATCTGTATTATTATGACATTTGATATTAACTATATGAGATTATTGTAATAAAATATTGTTCAAGTATAAAACAGAGATAAACTGTGGACTAGAAACCTGTGATATGTATCATGGTTAAAACCCTATTCCTGGACCCAACCCTAACCCAGGGATAGACTGTGGACCAGAAACCCTGTGATATGTAACATGGTTAAAACTCTATTCCCCAACTCTATCCCAACCCTACAACCCAGATTGTAGAAACCTGTGATAACATGGTTAAAACCCTATTCCTCGACTCAACCCTAACCCAGGGATAGACTGTGGACCAGAAACCTTGTGATATGTAGCATGGTTAAAACCCTATTTCTCAACCCAACCCTAACCCAGGGATAGACTGTGGACCAGAAACCCTGTGATATGTAACATGGTTTGTGTTGATTAGATGTTAAAACCCTTTTCCTCAAATACAATCATTATATATATATATATATATAAGGTGGAATTCAGTGCCTACAGACAGACATCTTTATCAAACTTCATCTACTGCAGGGTTTTAACATTGGAATGTAACCAACATTCCTTTCAGTTGGGTTAATGATGAAATATTAACTTCATGTAAATGTATCCAGCATTCAGTTCAATTGGGTTAACGATAACTTCATGTAAATTCTGGTGAAATAAAATCTCAAGGGAATTTATACAGAAATACGTTGCATTGTTCCCGGTTTGGGTAATGGTGGAAAAAATGTTCTACTCAATCGACTGACTTGGTGAATAATTGATCATGGTTTTTAGTGAAGTGTGTCCGTTGTCCCGACAAGTCGTTGATTTGTCAGAATATCAATATTTATTTCTTGTTATTAATGGCGTTAGTTGCGGCACTTGATCCATGAAGCATGTAAGAGTTAGAAACTATGTTTGTTTTCACGTCTATGGGATGTACAATTAGTTATTTATGTACACTTGACCATAAACATCAACTCTGATTTGTGGGATATGAAAACGTCCGAATTAAGAAAATTGTGAAATGTAAAAACTGAAGATGTTGAGGAGTAAATCCAATAAATATTGAAGAAAACCTTTTGAACACAAGGTCATTGAATGTTTTGTCTTTTATCCCACTTGAAAACTGAAACAGAAGATGTTCATCGAGTAAATCCAATAAATATTGAAGTTTTATAACTCTTTGAACATGGTCACCGAATGTTCTACAAGGCGCTAAACATTGCAGGTCATTGCATTTCATCTCACTTACAAACTGAAACTGAAGATGTTAGGTCCTAGAATGTTTAGCGAGTCCCTAGACTGGGTTCGGGTTCCTGAGACAAAGATCATTCAAGGTGAACGGTGCAGAAAAGACTGCTTCCATGCAATATCGGCCTTGGTCATGACATTTCCTTGTTATTTCATCCACCATAAAACATATTCAAATCCACTAAATATCGCAGCCAACCAGTGGCATCGAGAGTTCATTAGGGTCTTGTTAAGTTAATGTTTAATTAATAATTTAAATAACATTTCAGGCCTAAAGAAAGACCTGCAATAGGTAGATTTAGCTCTTGCATAATGTATGTATAGGAGATTCTGATTACATGTAAGTCAACAAACTCTCTTCTCACCCTCTGAGGAGTTTCATTTTCCAACAGTGTTACATAAATTAGTCCTAATTATTCAACTATGACAAGTTTCTTTGACTGTCAGGGGATAATTTCCAGCCGTTAAATTAATTTTAATGACCAAAGCCGTTTCCCTCGACAGTCCAAGTAACGTAGGTGACAAGTAGAAGTGTTTCACAGACCTACATATAATACAATAAGTGCCATCTAGTTGTGACTGAATGACGACATCAACCGAGACGGAATGATGACATCAACCAAGAGTTTTTGTCCTGTTTTTTTTTTTTTAAACATAAAATATAAGCTGTTAATAAAGGCTACCGCTCGACGTCCTAAGTGTGTTCAGGATTAGACCATTTGTATTATTTTTAGAAGGATTATTTCATTACTGGGATTCTAGGGAATAATTTACTGTAGCCTTCAGAGTTAAATCCTTCAATACTTGAACTGCCAAAACCTTCTAAACCTCCTCACGATTTTATTGTGAGGAGTTAAATTGATATTCAGACGACCAAGATATCCCATGCAGTCTTTAAGAAAAACATGCTCTAGCACAGGTAGAGAGATTGGTGTTTTAAACTGGTTTATTTATCCACCCTGGTTTAATAGGCTACTTGAATTTATTTTAAACATTTGAGGTAGATGCATATTTCCAGTTGATTATTTGGGTGGGTAGTCGAGGGAGGGAGGGAGGGAGGGAGGGTGGGGAGCGGGGGATAGGGGAGAGGGACATGGTTGTATGTAGAGTGTGTAAGAGAGGTTTAACATCCTACTGTTCTGCTCCGACTGGGTTAATGAAGACGGGCATACACCATACAGTGTGCTATGAGAGAAATTTTGCCTGGGCAGCGGCACTATAGTCTATTCTTATATCGAATTCCAACTGCCAAGGGATCTTTTACGTGTACGTTAATGTATACATGGGTAATATGTTTTTCGTAACATCCAAATGACTAGACAGCTGTCCTTGTCGGTCCTTCAGTCCTGCACTATTGACAAGGGGGAACCATGCTGGAAACTTCAGATGAACTTTCTCGGCCAATGCAGGGATCGAACACCTGGCCTCCAGGCCAGTGAGCTAGCGTCTCACCCACTTAGCCTCTAGATAGCTGTCCTTCTCAGTCCCTCCATCCTGTACCACTGACAAGGGGGAACCACGCTGGAAAATCCAGATGTACTTTCTCGGCCAGTGCAGGGATCGAACACCCGGCCTCCAGACTAGTGAGCTAGTGTCTTAACCATCTAGCCACCATCGCTCCTAGTCTCTAAAGGTCTTGATATGATCCTGAGTATAATTTCACGTGTGGGATTGACAAAACAGTCAGCGTTAACGATCAGATCCATCAGAGTATCTTTCTATTAATAACACTGATTTATTTATAGGAGACTTGATGATTAACCATTTCCAACTTATAAATAAATACAATACGATAAATATCAACAACTAGAAGAGAGAGAAATTTCGTTTAACGTCCACTCGGCACAAACTAGGTCATTTCGGGACTAACTTATGGTTTAATTTTATTTCAATAATTCGCTTGCGCATAGGGGTCTTTAGCAGTGGGAGGAAACCGGAGGACCCGGAGAAAACCCACGAGGTTGGACAGGCGACCCTACTCCTTGTCACGTACAACCAGGGATTCGAAACCACGCCAGTTGACTCAATGACAGGCTTTATGATACAGCGCGCGCGTGCTAACCATTCAGCCATCCAACCCCCCATCAACAACTAGAAACTGACAGATGTTCATATATTAGTTACTTAGAAGACACAGCCATAATTATAGATTCTGTTACTATAAAACAATGCAGCATTTAGAACTATTCATTGGCAAAATCATGATATGAATCATGTAGCTGGAAACGAAACCTTGCTGAAAAGAAAAACACTTACATGAATGTTCAATCTGGTTAAAACACAGATCCTATTTCATTTCGTTTTTTATAGTTCAAAATTTTGTTTGACTTGTCTTTACTACACTAGGATCTGAATGAGTTGTTATACTTCCGGTGTTCTGGTTGGAGTGATAGATTAGCCACTGAAACGATCTATTATGGCAAGTTCTTGACGTGCGATGCACGGAACTGTGGGTATACCACTAGAAACGTCAAAGCTGATAGATTAATCAAAGCAGCTCGTATGACCCCTGAAGTGACCTTCCAGTACAACCGGTCAGATCTTCATGTAGTGTTGGCCATTGAAAGTATGAAAAATGAAACAAAATATAGATCTGTACTTTAATTAGATTGATGAACGTTGTGTCCAAAAATGAACGGGGTGGGGGTGGGTGCGGGGGGAGAAAGTGGGGAATACAAATTGAAACTCAACTTACCTGCCATATCAACGCTTAAATTCTTCCCCATTTCTACGCTTGACAGTAGATTATAAAAACAATATCTCTCAGCAGTTTAAAAGTTTAACAAAATGAAAAATTCACATATACTCCTCGGCAATTAATTATTTTCAGTGATGCAACAAATATTGTGCAATAGATGTCACAAATTTCTTCACTTTTGTTTTTGGGTTGTGATAATATTGTTACAACATCAGATATTCCTCAGCAGTTAAAATATCAGGTATTTCTTAGCAGTTAAAATTCAGGTAATCCTTGGCAGTTAAAAAATTAGGAATTCCTTGGCATAGTTAAAATATTAGGTATCCCTTGGCAGTTAAAAGTTCCAAGGGGTTGAGATATTAGGTATTCAATATTAGGTATTCCTCAGCAGTTAAAAAGTTTTGTGGGGCTGTGATATTAAATTGAAAATATCACGCATTCCTCAGCAGTTAAAAGTTTCTTGGATCCAACACAATTTCAATAGAAATATTATCACAGATTTCTAAGTAAACATTTTTATCGAAACAAAATGAATCCTTTGTTCAGATATACCTCCAAATATTTATAATGCAGGTCGAGATGTATTTAAGAATATAAGTTCAATACATGTTATAACACAGTGATAATACCACAATTAACACAGCGCGTATAAATCGGTCAATTCTTTAATTGGGAGATCAATTAAACCTTTTCTTCCCGTCACCGTGCTGATTGATACCAAGATCCGGTGATAAGTTATCGTGACACATCTTAATTTAAATATTCGCAAATCTCTAGAAATTATCATCCACACCCCCGTCAACCATCAACGTATAATTTCCAATTCAGATGAAAACCAAATGTTTTACTTTAACACTGTTGACATGGCGTCAAACTTCTTCTTACCTTAGATTTAAAGTTTAAATTTCAGATACTATTAAATTGTTTTGGTTTTTTGATACACGTTGCAATAAGTTTGAAAATATTTATCATTCGATTAAGAAATTATCTGACAGTTCCAAATTATCTGAATGAAAGATTTCTGCGACTTTCAATTGATGAATATTCATAATTACAAATTTACATAATTGATGTTCACTAGGGTATTTTGAATATCTATAAAGGCACTGAACGTACAACGAATAACCAGCAGAGAAAACCTTCGTCAGCAAATAAAACTTCACTTTTTACAATCACATTGAGGTGAATTGACATAAACAATATCTAATTCAGATTGTAGTTCTATGTGTGGCAATATCGGCGATTAGAGAGGTTGAAGCAGGGGGATTGTCTTCATACAAATACAGTAGTCGAAAATTGTACGCGTTCAAATATGTTTCTTAATAATTTTTGTTAAGGGAATTCCCCTTTGGGTTTACTCAAAAACTACACCTGTTATACAAATGGTCATAAGCAGATATAAAAGCATATCAGGGATACAGGTCGTCTATTACAATGCTGTACTGTTTGACAGGAAGATAAAATTCACTACAGTTTATATAGACTAAAGTTGAATGTCACAATAGCAAGAAATCACGTTCTGACGATTCCACAAATAGTGTAGGAGCACGAATATACAGAGCTTTGTTTGAATCTGTGGAATGATTGAATCACACAGGGAAGTGATATACACAACTATAAATCATATAAATCAAATACTCCAACTTATATCTGTCTTAATCTATTCCATCTATAATCTGTCACTATTTCTACTCCTTTGTTCATTATTCCTTTTAAAATGTTTCAAGAAATCTGTTCTAACATCAAGACATTTTCAACTCACCGAGCAACTTATTTAATCAACAAGGGTTTCAGTGGAATCGTCAATGAGTCTTGTCATAATTGGCGGTAATTGAGTTAGTGTTTGCTGTTTTTACACGTCTCACTATGATTCATACGAGCTTATACGATCTGTTTTAATAAATGTCCATCTACAAAAAAATAAATAGAACTATGAGTAACTTAGGTGCCATGTGTGTTAAATTGATTTATTTAATGTCTGTTTCCACCTGGATATACTAGTGGATGGACTCACTACCAGATACCAACTTGATGGTCAAGACCTTTTCCCCAAAAAGTCCAAAATGATAAACTAGTAGATTTTATCACAGAAAGGCTACCAAATAAAATAAATGGTGTTCTAGCTTATTAATCAAACTTTTTCAGAAAAATTCCAAAATAATAAACCCATGGACTCTATACCAAAAATTCGTCTTCAAAATAATTCTAAAATAATAAACCTGTGGACTCTATACCAAAAATTTCAGATAGGCTGCCAAAATACAACGAATGGGTGTTCTAACTACTAAAATTCCAAAATGATAAACTTAGCTTTCTGAATTTCTAAGAGCATATGAAAGACAGACAGAGACAGAAATGGGGTTTAACGTCCACTCGACACAAACTAGGTCATTTCGGGACTAACACATGGTTTAATTTTATTTCAATAATTCGCTTGTGCGTAGGGGTCTTTAGCAGTGGGAGGAAACCGGAGGACCCGGAGAAAACCCACAAGGTTGGATAGGCGACCCTACTCCTTGCCACTTACAACCGGGGAATCGAAACCCCACCAGTTGCCTCAATGACAGATCGTATGATACAGCGCGCACGTGCTAACCATTCGGCCATCCAACCCCTCGCATATGAAAGAACCTTTGAGCTGTTTTCTAGAAGCAAGAGTATACAAGTCACGTTTACTGTACTTGGCCGAGATAAGCGTTCCATTCTCGGAACTGTTCCAGGCTGTGATAAATTTCAAGACAATGACCCGGTTACATTTCTCTACAAAAAACGTTCTCTCAGACCCATTTCAGATACGTTAAATGTGGAACTCTTCTTCACAGAAAAGTAACTATGGCGAGTGATCTCGTTACGATTGGCCCATTCTTTATTATTTACTTTTAGTTCTTGAGAGTACAAAAGAATTCAAGAAGGAAAGGTGATTTTTTTAAGTGACTTGATACCTATTTTGAATGAGTTAGCAGTCTCAAGTTACCCAATGATATCAGGCTCAATATAGTTTCTCGGGCAGCTATTTTAACAGAACTGTCAAAGCTTGCTGGAAAAATGGTCAAGGTTCATTGGATGCATGCGCAATAATCCGTTCTAAGACCTGTTCTCAGATCGGACAGCATTTAGATTACAAATATTTAACAGTGCTGCACGAAGAACCGTTCTGAGACCACCTTATTTCAATGTTCCAAATTGGAACGGTTTCCAGTACGGAATGCTTATCTTTGACCCATTTATACTATCAAAAAATTAACCATTCCATTATCAGAAACGTTGCTGGCATGCTTAATACTGCCATGTAAACGGGGCTAAAGACTCAATACCATACACGACATCAACTTGATGGTAGACGTACATACCTAAATATTTAATAACTACGGTAATAAACCTAGCAGACCAAATAGACTACCAACACCAGATAGACTACCAAATAAAAACACCAACTTCATGGTATATACATAACTAGCTGAAGTTTTAACAACCAGAGGGGGTGGATGGCCGATTGGTTAGCATGTGGGTTTTCTCCGGGTCCGCCGGTTTCCTCCCACTGCTAAAGACCCCTAAGCGCAAGCGAATTATTGAAATAAATTTGAAGCATGTGTTAGTCCCGAAATGACCAAGTTTGTGTCGAGTGGATGTTAAACTCTCTCTCTCTCTCTCTCTCAATCAATTCAATCAGACTTTTCCCACAAAAAATCCAAAATGATAAATGTAACAGACCGAATCTCTCAGAGCACATGGAAGAACGTTTTTTCCAACTCATCAGTAAATTATAACAAATACAAACACATTTATTCTAAATTATTCCATTTCAAGACCATGTTGTAAAACACACTTCAATCCTTGTAACCCATCGCTGACATACATGGCCTGAATTATTCAGGGTACTGATAAATGAATATTTTCTGAAGTCTCGTCAACTGCGTTTTGTGTAAAATCCTAGTACTGCAAAAATTTGAACTAAAAGTTTTTGAAAAGAATAATCAATTGCGTTCTGTTATTAATTTAGTTTTTTCATAAAGAAATAAAAGAGGTCGGTTTAATTCATGATTATAAAAGGAAGTTTCTGGTTGCCAAGGTATCACATCAGGTTAAATTGACTTCGGCCAAGAAGATGCTTCATCTACAGGGTTGACCAGGAAATGTGAGCAGTCATTTTATTAGTAAAAAAAACACGATTCAGCCGTGTACACATTGGCAGTTGGTATTCGTTGGCAGAGTAGGCAGGGAGGTGGGTGGAGGGGGGGGCGAATGGTTTAACAAGGAGAAGGGTGGCCTGTAAACTGACCAACAAGCAAGTTCTTCAGGTGATCAGTAATCACTCCCAGTCTGTCACGTCCGATGAATATGATTGACTCGAGGTTTAATGTCCTACTGTTCTTCACCAACTGCGCTAATGAAGACAAGCATATGCCATGCTGTGTGCTATGTGGTGAATGTTGCCTTGATAGTGACGTTTTCACCTACTCTTTACTGAATTCCAACTGTTATTTATTACATACTCGTCGGGCATTTTTTGTCCCATACAAATACTCAATATTTAATAAAACAAAATCAAGATATCAACAATAGATAATCTGGATTTAAACTCAATTGAATAAGGCAGGTGGTAAGTGACCAACGTGTGTGCGTTGGATCATAAGGTCCGTCATCGAGTAGAGTGCCGTGGCTACGATTTCCCAGCATGTAAATGACAAGGAGTAGGGTCGTCTGTCCAACCTCGTGGGTTCTCACCAGGTTTTTCAGTTTGCTCCCACTTCTAAAGACCCCCTCCACGCAAGCGAATTATTGAAATAAAAATGAACCATGTTAGTCCCCAAATTATCTAGTGTGTGCCGAGTAGATGTTAAACTCCATTTCTCTTCTGTGACAGAGTAGACAGAAATGGTGGTCCCTGGTCCAATTTCTCCTACTTCATACACACAAAACTTACAGTATATTTGTCGTAAAATGACTAAAGTATTAGGTTAACCAGAATTTAAACTTTTATCCAATTTCTCTCAATTCCTTTTTATTAACACTTCAACAATATCAATATTTGATAAATCTTCATAAAGTCTTTCATCGGCAGAAAATATTTATAACCAGTCAAATTTTTGACGAAATATGAGAAAAGGCGATTTCCCTAAAGTGTCGGCCTAATTCATCTCTTCACTTTGCTTTTAAAATTTGTCATAAAATTTGATAACAAAACGAAGATATTAATATAGTTCACCAATCTCGCTTAACAATTGTGATGAAAAAAAAGAAAATGAATACGTCATCTTTTCTCCAGGGTTTTTAGGAAAAAATAAAAAAACAATCTTCAAGAATTTCCCATAAAAATCAATATTATGTACAAAAGATTGCGAACAATGAAAACCGGGAGATGAAAAAAATACAATCGTTTGTTCAGTTTGAAGGAAACAATTACTTCTGCTCATGCATCTATTTGCTGAAGAGAAAATCAAAACGTTTGCTTTAATATTTCATCAGGAAGTGTATAACATTTGATCAATATAAAACTTTCAAGTCTTTAATATCTAGTTCTACATGTATATAGGTGAATCTGAGACTAACATGTGGTTCTTTAAAATCTAGTTCTATATTTTACCTCAGGTGAATCTGAGACTAACATGTTATTTTAACCTCAGGTGAAATTGAGACTAACATCTGCTTCCATATTTTACCTCAGGTGAATCTGAGACTAACATGTGGTTCTTTTACCTCAGGTGAATCTGAGACTAACAAATGGTTATTTTAACCTCAGGTGAATCTGAGACTAACATGTGGTTATTTTAACCTCAGGTGAATCTGAGACTAACACATCCGGTGAACATGAGACTAACATCTACTTCCATATTTTACCTCAGGTGAATTTGAGACTAAAATGGGGTTTAATGTGCTACTTTACTGCCGCTGCCCGGGCAAAATTTCCCCCATAGCACACTGTATGACGTATGTCCGTCTTCATTAGCCCAGTTGGAGCACAATAGTAGGACGTTAAATCACACTTCATTTTATTTCCTACTTTCAACCAGTCTGATGATGACAAACATTTTGCCTTGCATTGGGCTATGATGGAAATTTTCCCCCTCTATCCTTCATCAAACTGTCAAGCCAACACTTTCTTATCCCATCTGAACAACTAGACACAATTCCCCCAGCCACACAGAAACTGGTGAGTATAACTGGTGATATACCAGTTAATTAAGACAGCTCATTCCTCACGAGGGTCTGTAGGTATCCCCTGCTATCACATTGGTGCAAACACAAGCGATTTTTTCTAGCTATATAGCGGCAATTAAAAATCAATTGCAAATCAACAGTTTAAAATCGGATAAAATATCCCGGTCCTCTTTACCTCAGCAGACGAAGAAAAGTGGCGCTAAACCCCATTTCTTTTTCCTTCAAACCTAAGAAAATCTCCTTTGTGCTAGGCTTGTATTCATGAAATTAAAAATTCTCTTTGTAGCAGAAGCAATGAAGGATAGTTTCACTATATATTGCTAATAATGCTTAATCTATTTGACCATCACAAGTCAAATGTCCATTCACTGACCATTTACGCAAAATGACCTGGGTAACATTCACTAATAAATTAGAACCATCACGGAATAATTGCAATCATCAATTAAGGAATTCCCTTGACGAAACTGCCCACACGTTGGTTAATCGTGGTGATCAGTCCAAGTCCGTGTGTATATACCACTAGTCAATATCAATTAAAGACAGGGAAGAATTAACTGAACCTCGACCGACCAGTCCCCTTCCTTTGTTCTAATTCTCGCTAGTAATTAGTCCTGTAATTCGTTTATTTATTTATGTACATGCCAAGTCCAGTAAATTGCTAATTTATTTATTTACCTGCGAAGTAAAATAAATGAATTTCTATGGCACGTATTAAACTCACACAGGAAATTTATGACATGCATCGATTGACTGAGGAGGACTGAGTATAGTAGGTTCGCGGGCCCCATTAAAGAAGGAGGCCTCTAGGTTCGCAGGCCCCTTTAAAGAAGGAGTACCTCTAGGTTCGCAGGTCCCTTTAAAGAAGGAGGCCTCTAGGTTCGCTGGCCCCTTTAAAGAAGAAGGCTTCTAGATTCGCAGGTCCCTTAAAAGAAGGAGTACCTCTAGGTTCGCAGGTCCCTTTAGGTTTGCGTTGCCTCTAAAAGGGGTTAGATCTAAATATTAAGGACACCTACAGATTTCATCAAGGTCACAAGATGTAATTAAATCAGGGCTAGTGCTAACCCTAACCCAAGACCTACCCCACAATCCTCGGCACCAATCACATGCCCTAACTTTGTTTGAAGAAATGAACTGGGCTTATGATGACGGCCTACTCTTATATCAAATTCCAACTGTCAAGGGATCTTTTATGTGCACGCCAATGTGTACACGGGACCTCAGTCCTGCATCACTGACAAGGGGGAACCACGCCGGAAAATCTGGACGCACTTTCTCGGCCAATGCAGGGATCGAACACCCCACCCCCAGGCTAGCATCCCAGCCCTGTTTAAAGAAATCTGCACGTGGTCTTAATAGTTAGAACTGACCCATGTAAGAGAGATTGATCTGGGGTATTAAGAACTGATTTATTGACAATCTATATGGATTCGGGGGGGGGGGGGGTGGATGGCCGAATGGTTAGCACTTGCACGGTGTATCATAAGGCCTTGTACGTGACAAGGAGTAGGGTCACCTGTCGAACCTCTTGGGTTTTCTCCAGGTCCTTCGGTTTCCTTCCACTGCTAAAGACCCCTACGTGCAAGCAAATTATTAAAATAAAATTGAACCATATGTTAGTCCTGAAATGACCAGGTTTGTGTTGAGTTCACTTTAAACCCCATCTCTGTCTGTCTCTCTCTCTCTCTCTCTTTCTCTCTCTCTCTCAACAGAACTGAATCATTTTTGGATAGATATTCCCTTTAGCAATGGAACATTCACAATCCATCACTCAACCCTCAGAGACTTTCTGTCTTAATGGAGCAATTAAAACTGGTAGTAATTATATGGCAGCTTATCATTAGATACATATCATTTTACACAATTAATGCATTTAAACCATTTCAAGCCAGTTTATATCAGAGCCTGCAGACTGCTGAAATAATGATTTTAACCAAAGAAATGACTTCTAAAACCACAGTTACAATAATACCATTTCTCAAGCTAACAGATACAATGATACCGTTTCTCAAACTAACATTTACAATGATACGATTTCTCAAGCCAACAATTACAATAATACCATTTCTCAAAGTAACAGTTACAATAATACCATTTCTCAAAGTAACAGTTACAATGATACCATTTCTCAAGCTAACAGTTACAATGATATCATTTCCCAAACTAACAGTTACAATGATACCATTTCTAAAACCACAGTTACAATGGTACCACTGCTAAAAAGTAACACAATTACTTATCAGTCTTCCATTAAAAAAAGAAGCAAACTTCTAAAACCAAAAAGTAGAAAAGTTTAAAGGGTCCTTCTTATGATTTAAGCAACACAACATAATGGGGAAGTACACACTTTACACTAACAGAACACCCTAAAATACTTAAAACAATTTACACCAATAGAACACCCTAACAAACATTTACACCAATAGAACACCCTAAAATTGTAAAACATTTGTTAAACCCAACAAAATGTTTACAAAATATAATTGTGTATTTCTGCAAGAACATTAAAATCTGCTCTGTACATCAAATCATTCTAACTAACTGTAAAATATCTAATTAAAGTTCTCCCTGTATTCATAATAAATAGAAAACTTTAAAAAAAAAAATACACAAAATAACAAAAATCCATTTTCTTATACATCTGTTAAATCTACATATAAATATAATTCCAATAGAAATCTTAAAAAAAAATCCAACTACAATAACCAAAATCCACTTTCTGGTATATCGGACACATCTACATATAAACAGAAATCCATTAGAAAACTTAAAAAAAACATCCACACAAAATAACAAAAATCATTTTCTGATACAGCAGAAAAATGTACATATACACAGAAATCCATTAGAAAACTTGAAAAAAAACATCTACATATAAACAGAATTCCAATATAAAACTTTAAAAAACATCCAACTACTAAAAAAACCAAAATCCATTTTCTGGTGTATCTTCAAATACACACATACACAACTATTCACATCTCACACATTATATAGAACACAATATTACACCAGATAATTAAATCCTGTTTTAAACCACGTGGAAATAATGATCACAAAATATAATATTACCACAAATTTAATTCCAATATAAATGAATTCCATGAATCCTGGTATTCACAAATAAATATCCCCGATGTTTTGTTTGATAATCTTGGCTGTTGTCATGAATGAACGACGTGTCTTACGGACGTTTTCCTCGTTGTCGATGACGAAAACATGAGACAACAATTGACTGTATTAATCTTACAACAAGAATAAACAAGTTTTATAACTTCAAACATGGAAGAGTTGATCGTATACTAGCTACGAGCGACTTGTCTATCGTGTTGTTAAACAGTCAAGAATCAATATACATATACACTAGTAGTACTGAACGGCATCTCTATCAGTACAACACACACGACTATATAGTCACTACACTATTATTACACTCCTATCTCAGGCTTTTTTTAAACAATAAATTTTATTGACTTATTTTTTTCACATATGTTTCAAGATTGGGAGTATAAATAACGGGGATAAAAAATTATAAAGAAATTCTCACAAAATCAATCGATGGCTGTAGGCCGCAGATGTTTAGATTGTAAAATCATATTGTAATATACAGGTGCAAGAGGGAGGGAGAGAGAGGGAGAGAGAGAGAGATGGGGTTTAACGTCCACTCGACACAAACTAGGTCATTTCAAGACTAACATATGGTTTGATTTCATTTCAATAATTCAATTGCACGTAGGGGTCTTTAGCAGTGGGAGGAAACTGGAGAAAACCCACAAGGTTGGACAGGCGACCCTACTCCTTGTCACGTACAACCGGGGAATCGAATCCACGCCAGTCGACTCAATGACACTGCTAAAGACCCCTACACGCAAGTGAATTATTGAAATAAAATCGAACCATATGTTAGTCCCCAAATGACCTAGTTTGTGTGGACAAGGATCAAGTTTCTATTTCTCCTAGTTCTTGTCTGCGACCTAGTCGTTTGGATGGGACTTAAAACCGAAGTCTTGTGTACATATTGGCGTGCACATAAAAGATCCCTTGGCAGTTGGAATTCGATATAAGAGTAGGCTATAGTGCCCCTGCCTGGGCAAAATTTCCCTCATAGCCATTTCATTTCACTTCATTTCTGGTCTTCGATGCAACTACTGTGTAAGTTGTTGATAGATAACCCACCAACTGCTATTCTGAAGACCAATCTACTTTCTTATATTCTTCCGACAGCCGTTTTATTCTTTCTTTTGGTCTGTAATATGTTAACATCATTAATTGTTAATCATCATAAATTACATCTGCTATATATACAGGTAGTCAGAGTATATAAAATACATCTGCTATACAGGTACGCAGAGAATCAAAATAGAATACACAATATCTGTATTTTATGAGCCAATAATTAGTATATATCCACATTATTATTATTATTATTATTACAGCATATTTATAGTGCGCCCTTTCATATAACATGTTCAGGGGCACTTTACAGAGTGACAATGTAAATCACACATAAACAACAAGATTATGGACATGTTAACGATTGTATACAGAGTCAGTTAAAAGCCTGATTAAATAAATGTGTTTTAAGTTGTTTTTTAAAAGAATATAGAGATGTACAACATCTTAAACTAAATGGTAGATTATTCCATAAAACAGGTGCTTGATAACTAAAAGAGCGCTGACCATAAGAGACTAGTTGAACAGTTTGGGGCTTTAAAATTGGTTTATCTGATGTACGTAATGTTCGGCCAGGTGTTTGAAAGTTCTAAAAGATCTGAGAGGTAAACAGGAGCTAAATTATTTAAACATTTAAAAGTAAGTAATAAAATCTTAAAATCAAAATCGATATTTAACAGGTAACCATTAGTGTATATCCACATGTGCCAGGTGAGAAAGACAAATATTGGTATTGATGTTAGGAGGAGAGACAGAGTTTAAGAAATGGAATTTAATATCCTATTGTTCTGTTCTATAACCAGACAAATAAAGATGGGTGTGTGCCATGCATAAACGTCATCGAATTTCAATGGCCAAGAGCGATTTTACGAGCAAAATAATGTTTGTTTAAAGATACATTATGGGAGATAAGATAAAGAGATGGCAGTTCTCGCTATAATAGTTAAAAACTAGATAGTGTAAAGGTAATTTGCTGGAAATTTCAGTCAAATTGATCCACTATGAGCCGAGAAAGAAGCGGGTGAAATTTTTGCATAGTCTCGGTCATCATTACTAATATCATTAATATAAACAGCATAGTCTCAATTATCCACTTTTTCTGATTTAATCATCAACGGCCGTTAGCAGCATATAGGAATCTAATCCAGCCAACATCGAAGGCTAGCCTTGACATCGAGAGTTTATTATGGTCTGGATAAGTTAATTAATGTCTAATTGATAATTTAGATAACATTTCAGGCCTAAAGAAAGACTTGTAATAAGCCGATTTTGCTCTTGCATAATGCATGTTTAAGTAAAGTGACATAACAGGAAGATAAACAACTATATTTAAGAGGAGTCACGGTGGTTCAGTGAGTAAGACGCTGGCACGCTAGTCTGGAGGTCGCAGGTTCGCTCCTGCTTGTTAGCCTTGAGAAAGTTCATCAGGATTTTCCAGCGTGGTATAGTCGTCTAGTTGATTGGATGGGACAAAAAAAAAATACCTGAAGTCCCATATACAACCCATTGGCATGTACGTAAAGATCCCCTGGCAGTTGTAATTTTATATAATAGTAAGCCGTAGCCCCATGGTCCAGTTAAAATTTCCCTCATATACCCGCTTTCATTAGCCCAGCTGTTTCTGAACAGTAGGAAGTCAGACTCATTTCATATATTCAACAATATTGCAAGTACTGTTAGTACACATATTCAACAATTAGTATAATTCATGACATCAATTTATTCTAACTTTCATAGACTTATTATCACTTTAACAACTGTATATTGATAGTTTAAGGACTGTATATTAATAGTTTAAGGACTGTATATTAATAGTTTAAGGACTGTATATTGATAGTTTGAGGCCTGTATATTGATAGTTTTAGGACTGTATATTGATAGTTTAAGGACTGTATATTGATAGTTTAAGGACTGTATATCGATAGTTTAAGGACTGTATATCGATAGTTTGAGGCCTGTATATTGATAGTTTAAGGCCTGTATATTGATAGTTTTAGGACTGTATATTGATAGTTTAAGGCCTGTATATTGATAGTTTGGGGACTATATATTGATAGTTTAAGGACTATATATTAATAGTTTAAGGACTGTATATCGATAGTTTTAGGACTGTATATTGATAGTTTAAGGACTGTATATTGATAGTTTAAGGCCTGTATATTAATAGTTTAAGGACTGTATATCGATAGTTTTAGGACTGTATATTGATAGTTTAAGGACTGTATATTGATAGTTTAAGGACTGTATATCGATAGTTTAAGGACTGTATATTGATAGTTTAAGGACTATTGATAGTTTGAGGTTATATAGCTATGGAGTTCAACTATCAAAGGTTCTTTTACCACCCAAAATCTGTCTTCATTAGTCTACTTGGGAGCAGAACAGTAGAACGTTAAAACCTGTTTCATTTCATTTAACCACCCAAAATAAAAGGGTTTCTACTCCTTTCATTCTATATCCCTGGTTTAATACAAAAATCTACAAATATCACATTGTCTCTGACAAGCTCATCAATTATTAAAACTCTGTATTTTCTTGTTCTTCTTTATCTCCCTGTACGATGTCAATCAACCAAGGCTCGTGGTAACAACAATAACTTTATTGGATCATTGCTGACAGTTAAAATTAGCACTATGACATACTTTTAACCATATTGGAAATAAAACAACTTACTTTTTCTCTACTAAACTGTGTGCTACAAGGGGACCAACGGAGTGCCATGAGGGGACCAAAAGTGTGGTATGAGGAAATGAGGGATCACCTGGTGTGCTATGAGGGACCAAAAGTGTGCTATGAGGGGACCATCTTGTGTGCTATGAATTGACCAACTCGTGTGCCATGAGGGGACCAACAGTGTGTTAGTAGGGAACCAACAGTGTGCTATGAGGGACCAACAGTGTGCTATGAGGGATCAACTGGTGTGCTATGAGGGACCAAGCCAACAGTTAACTATTAGGGACCAACAGTGTGCTACAAGGGGACTAACAGTGTGCTATGCGGGGACCAACAGTGTGCTATGAGGGGACCAACAGTGTGCTATGAGGGACCAACTGGTGTGCTGTAAGGGGACCAACAGTGTGCTGTGAAGGATCACCTGGCGTGCTTGTATGAGGGATCAACAGGTCTGCTATGAGAGACCAACTGGCGCGCCATGAGGGACCAACTAATGAGCTATTAAGGAAGTTTGGTTAAAAATAAAGGGCACACAGCTCAGGGTTAGGGTTAGACCTGGTTGTTGAGATAGCACCTTGCTCACTGAGTCACAGTGGCGCCCAAAGCATGTTAGCCTCCTGGTAAACGATATTCAGACTAAAAGTTCATTAACAACCTCAAGCTGCATATACCTCACTCACCATGGTTACTGGACTACACAATTAAATATATATGGCTTTTATTTTCTTTACACAGAAAGTCGATATCTAACTTTCTTCAAGCAAATCCAACTGCAGAAAAACAATTTAACCAACATTTCATCATACAACTTTATTCTCACAGATTACCCACTAGCAGATCATCCAATCACCCAGATTGCCCACTAGTAGATCATCCAGTCTCCCAGATTACCCACTAGTAGATCATCCAGTCACCCAGATTACCCACTAGTAGATCATCCAGTCTCACAGATTACCCGCTAGCAGGTTATCCAGTCTCACAGATTACCCTCTAGCAGGTCATCCAGTATTACAGATTACCTGCTATGTTATATGAACCAATTATATATGGCTGACCCTAGGAAATACTTGTCAGTGATACCAAATAGGTGGAAGCCAACATTTTAGCCCCACAAAAACAATTATTCTTTTTTGTGTCAAACATTAGCACCAGCATTGGCCGAGTAGTTCTTCAGGATTTTCCGACATGGTTTCCCCTTGTCAGTGGTGCAAAAAGGAGGGCCTGACAAGGAAATATATCTAGTCGTTTGGATTGAACGAAACACAGAGGTCCCATGCATACATTGGTGTGCATGTAAAAGATCCCTTGAGCCGCTGTCTGGGCAAAATTTCTCTCTCATAGCACACTGTACAGCATATACCCGTCTTCATTAGCCCAGTTGGAGCAGAACAGTGCGACGTTAAACCCCCATTTCATTTTCACATTAGCCCAGTTGGAGTCGAACAGTAGGTAGTTAAACCCCATTTCATTTTCACATTTGCACCAGAGAGAGAGAGAGAAATGGGGTTTAATATCCACTCGACTCAGACTAGGTCATTTCGGGACTAACATATGGTTTAATTTTATTTTAATAATTCGCTTGCGCGTAGGGGTCTTTAGCAGTGGGAGGAAACCTGAGGACCCGGAGAAAACCCCCACGAGGTTGGACAGGCGACCCTACTCCTTGTCAAGTACAACCGGGGATTCGAAACCACGCCAGTCGACTCAATGACAGACTTTATGATACAGCGCGCGCCTTGCTAACCATTCAGCCATCCATAAACACCCCGCACCATAAACCACTTTATTTGACCTCTTATAATCATGTGCATGTTATAAAGGATTTGGGGCGATGTGATCTGGTAACAATTACAATGTAAATATAATACAGCATGGACCAAGTGCACATTAAAACAGATCAATACATATCGCCCTCAAGACATATTTTTAAGATTGATTTTTGCAGGGAGAATGCTGAAAGTTGTTATGTAAAACAACCACTATGACCTGCATCGGAGCTTGATTCCTAGTCATCGGATCTTTTCAAGTATTAATAATTTTCTTGTATGTTGACATTACTAAGTAAATAGAAATGGCATTAGATGTCTCATATCTAGAATGTTGCTCATGGTTGCCACATAAAATAAACAATTTCACTTTCATATATTTCATATAGAGGGGGATTGGATGACTGAATGGTAAGCGTGTGCACGTTGTATCATATGGTCTGTCATTGAGTCATCTGACATGGTTTATTCCATATAGGGGGTGGGGGGATGGCTGAATAGTTAGCGCCTGTCATTGAGTCAGCTGGTGTGGTTGAATCCCTGGTTGTACGTACCAAGGAGAAGGGTCGTCTGTTCAACCTCGTGGGTTTTCTCCGGTCCTCCTGTTTCCTACCACTGCTAAAAACTCAATGACAGACTTTATGAGACAGCGCACACACTCTAACCATTCGGCCATCCAACCCCACTGGGGAAGATTATCAAGTGGGTGCAACATGTCACTGGTTCAGAAACTGGAAAATATTAAAAATATAACTTCTGAAAAATCCTGTCTTCATTAGCCCAGTTCGGAGCAGAACAGTAGGACGTTAAACCCCATTTCATTCCATTTCTCTAGAAATATTATCATGTAAACCCAAGAGGCGTCAGACTGGTAAACTGTGGTGTAAAGTTACTAATGCTATAACCATTCAATACCCAATCCTTTGATGTTTCAAATATAACAGATTCTCAATATCATCAACAACTAACATATGCTGAGCAGCATGATTCATGACATCTATACTTCACTGATTAGCTTCAACAAATAACATATATTTAAAGGGACTATCCCGATTTGAACAGAGTCTCAAAAATAAAAGTCTGAGTACATATGGAATTTAAGCGCCAAAATACAGAGGAATGGTGTATTTTACTTGTCTCAAAATTTCAGCGCAAAATATTGAGTCGTTTGGACGTGAACGTCAAAGGGACATGTAACCCTTTTAAGATTTCGGGTCAATTATTTTGTTCGGTGACCTGATAATCGATTCCCGTTCATTTAGAGGTCTATACAATGAATGACCCATGTGTTGTACTTGATAACAAAAGGTAAATTTCACCTACATATTAGTTTTATAAAAAAAGTCTAGTTTTATACAGATACTGCATAATACAGATTGGGACACCGATCTCCATTTCAATATGAAGACTGATGGGTTTAAGCTGTTTGAAAACATATTACATATATTGAGTTAGTTGCTCGGCCCTAAGGTTGAGGATTTTAAGGGATTTTAACACACAATTGAGCAGTTTTATTCTCCAAAGTATTATCGGGATTGGCCCTTTAAGAGAATTAATTCATGTCTTCTTAACTCCACGGTGTGTGTGATGTTGGCATCTTGAAAACCTGTTGCTGGTAAACATGATATAAATAAATAAACAAAAGATTTTAATTTAATGGATGATGGAACAAGACTTGTTTGATTAAGATAAAAATAAAATGTTGAAATTGTTTTGACGTCTGATACATTAGTCTGATGAACGATGGTGAAAGATCTACAAATAAATTATATTTGGGTTACTGGAGAGATAACGGGGGTGGGGTGGGGGGTGGAACCTTGGAGTTTTTGTATCAACCAGGCTTATGTACAGGCATATGTCATACAGTGTGTTACGTGGTGCTCTGTTTTTTTCCGTCCTGACGGCATGACCATCCCCTGTTCCGGCACCACTAACAAGTGAAACCACGCTGCAAAATCGATATTGCACACAAGGAGTCTTTTCATCACCCTTCACAAATCTTTGTTCCATGAACCCAGTCTAGAGACTTGTCAAACAGTCCGGGACCTAATATTCTGTGCCGTTCACCTTCAATGATCTTTGTCCCAGGAACCCAGTCTGTAGGGTTTCAGTCTGCAAGAGGGATGAAATCCTGGATTAACTCAAAATCTGTAGGATTTCAGTTTGTAAGTGGGATGAAATGCAATGACCTGCAAAGTTTAGCGCCTTGTAGAACATTCGGTGACAATTTCAAAGAGTTATAAAACTTCAATATTTATTGGATTTACTCGATGAACATCTTCTGTTTCAGTTTGCAAGTGGGATAAAAGACAAAACATTCAATGACCTTGTGTTCAAAAGGTTAACTTCAATATTTATTGGATTTACTCCTCAACATCTTCAGTTTTTACATTTCACAATTTTCTTAATTCGGCCGTTTTCATATCCCACAAATCAGAGTTGATATTTAAGGTCAAGTGTACATAAATAACTAATCGTATATCTCATAGACGTGAAAACAAACATAGTTTCTAATTTTTACACGCTTCATGGATCAAGTGCCGCGACTAACGCCATTAATAACAAGAAATAAATATTGATATTCTGACAAATCAACGACTTGTCGGGACAACGGACACACTTCACTAAAACCATGATCAATTATTCACCAAGTCAGTCGATCAAGTAGAACATTTTTTCCACCATTTACCAAACCGGGAACAATGCAACGTATTTCTGTAGATATTACCTTGAGATTTTATTTCACCAGAATTTACATGAAGTTATCGTTAACCCAATTGAACTGAATGCTGGATACATTTACATGAAGTTAATATTTTATCATTAACCCAACTGAAAGGAATGTTGGTTACATTCCAATGTTAAAACCCTACAGTAGATGAAGTTTGATAAAGATGTCTGTCTGTAGGCACTGAATTCCACCTTATATATATTTATAAACCTATAAACGGTAAATCTCTTTGATTTTTGGTGAAAATTCTATGCCCGAAATAACTTGCAGTCTGAATATATATACAGGGGAATTTGGGGTTATTCTTCTGATTTTTTTTTTTTAAACCTGTAACGGGTTATTCTTCCAGGGTAGGTTTTGTTTTCCATCAGAAAACATGATATAAGGTTTTTCTTACTGGAATGCTGGGATATTATCGTTTTACGTACATGTAAACATAGGCGGTTTATAAGCAAGATAAAATCCTTGCCTTTGGTTACGCTGGCGAAGAAAGACTTCAGAAAAAACTCTCGGTTTTTCTTTTTCTCAGGTTATTTTCTTCAGTCTTTCTTTCCCCAGCATAACCTCAGTCTCATGCTTTATCCTACACATAATGATTGTATTCGTGGAATAGGGTTTTAACACCTAATCAACAGAAACCATGCTACATATCACGGGTCAACGTCTATCCCTGGGTTAGGGTTGGGGTTGAGTCGAGGAATAGGCATTTAACCATGATATATATCACAGGTTTCTAGTCCACAGTTTATCTCTGTTTTATACTTGAACAATATTTTATTACAATAATATCATATAGTTAATATCAAATGTCATAATAATACAGATTAAAAGATTATTATTTATTGAATCAATTATTTTACAGAAGAGATTGATATAAAAGGTATCTGGATCAATTATTTTACAGAAGAGAATCATGAATTATGACAGATAATTCGATATCGTCATTGTTCAAAACACAAAATAATTTCACACATGATAATCCTGTTTATATATTAATTGGAAGATATTTATGTAGAGACAAGGTCGACGATGTAAATTATCAAATTGTTAAAACCACTGATCGTTGTTTGTATCTAAATTATTTTTAGTAAGAATTATCAAATAGTTAAAGCTGATTGGACGATTTCCTGATTGAGTCAAGTTGCATGGTTTCAAATGGTGTATAAAGTAGGTCATTCGTGAAATGATTGTGTTGACTGGATGTTAACTTCCATTTCTCTCTCTATTCCTCTCTTAGATCTCTCTATCTTAACCCTCTATCTCCCACCTCCCCCTCCCCTCCCCCTTACTCTCTCTATCTCCCTCATTCTCCTTCTTACCCTTCTATCTCCCCCCTCTATCTATCTCCCCCCTCTCACTCTCTCTTACTCTATCTCCCTCATTCTCTATCTTACCCCCCCTCTCGCTCTCTCTTACTCTCTCTACCTTAATCAATGGGATGAACACCAGTCCTTCATGTTTATAAAATTGTGCAGAAGCCATAAAAAGCTCCTGATACCTTGAATATATGCAGTTTAAAAGTAAACAAAAACTGAAAGTAGTTTATTAATCTCAATATTTAGGAGAGCGATTTAGCTTTAATGCTTTAACGACTCGTTCGAAGGAAAGCTGACGTGCGTCGAGAGGAGCAGGAGCAAAAGCTCCCCTTAAACGTGAAGGACTGAAAAACCCTTAAACGTGAAGGACTGAAAAACCCTTAAACGTGAAGGACTGAAAAACCCTTAAACGTGAAGGACTGAAAAACCCTTAAACGTGAAGGACTGAAAAACCCTTAAACGCGAAGGACTGAAAAACCCTTAAACGCGAAGGACTAAAAAACCCTTAAACGTGAAGGACTGAAAAACCCTTAAACGTGAAGGACTGAAAAACCCTTAAACGTGAAGGACTGAAAAACCCTTAAACGTGAAGGACTGAAAAACCCTTAAACGCGAAGGACTGAAAAACCCTTAAACGCGAAGGACTGAAAAACCCTTAAACGTGAAGGACTGAAAAACCCTTAAACGTGAAGGACTGAAAAACCCTTAAACGTGAAGGACTGATGTACACTTTACATTATAATGTCTGTCATTGAGTCAAGTTCCATGGTTTCAAATGTCTTTGTTTTTTCCCCCAAATTAATGACATAATCGTGTATATATGTCGATCGGGAAATGATTGTCTTGCGTTAACTGGATATTAAACCCTATTTCTCTCTCACCCCCCGCCTCCACCTCTCTACTGATTCATAGAATTTAAATCCTCAACAAGTCAGACAAACAATTGTTAATTGCTGTAATATCTTCACTTGTTTTTACACCACAGCATAAATAATGTAATGTAATGTAATTTTAACGTCATTCGTCCGGCTATACGAGTCGCTAGACGATTTATCTATAATTACCCCAGTCTGTGAGCATTTCACCTTCTCTTAAGACTCTTAAATACTGGGGTATTTTTTCACTTCTCTGCATCATACAGAGCTACATTAAATTTATCTTATTAGTGCCCAACTTTAGCTGTGTAGAATAGTGATATAATGTCTCCTACCAGTACCGTATTATGGCTCGGTAGACTGGGGGACATCATCTTACCAGTACCTCATTATAGCTGGTAGACTGGGATACATCATCTTACCAGTACCTCATTATAGCTGGTAGACTGGGGTACATCATCTTACCAGTACCTCATTATAGCTGGTAGACTGGGATACATCATCTTACCAGTACCTCATTATAGGACTGGGGTACATAATCTTACCAGTACCTAGTTACAGCTGGGTGGACTGGGTTACACCACCCTACCAGTACCCATTATAGCTGGGTGGACTGGGGTAAACCACCCTACCAGTACCCATTATAGCTGGGTGGACTGCAATGAACCATCGTACCAGTACCCCATTATAGCTGGGTAGACTGGGATACACCATCTTACCAGTACCTCATTATAGCCGGGTAGACTGGGGTACACTACCAGTACGCATTTACAGCTGGATAGACTAGAATACAACATCCTGCTGGTATCCATTTACAGCTGGGTAGACTGGAATACACCATCCCATCAGTACCCATTAATAGACTGGGTTAAACATCCTACCAATACCCCACTAAAAGCTGGATAGACTGGGATACACCATTTTACCAGTACCCCATTATAACTGGATAGACTGGGATACACGATCCTACTGGCAACCATTATAGCCGGCTAGAGAAGGATACACCATTTTACCAGTACCCCACTAACAGCTGGCTAGATTAGGATACACCATCCAACTGATACCTATAATAGTTGGCTAGATTGGGATACACTGGCTAGACAGGGATACACCATCGTACCGGTACCCATTATAGCTGGCTAGACTAGGATACAGTCTCTTATTCAAGTCACTCATCGGGATTATAGCTGGCTAGACTAGGATACAGTCTCTTATTCAAGTCACTCATCGGGATTAAAGACCAAAATGACAAAAATGATCTGAAGTCGACTTCAAAAATAATATATATGTTGTTATTGTTGTACAAATCCGCAAACATAATTGAATAAATGAAATGAAATGAAATGAAATGGGGTGTAACATCCTACTGTTCTGCTCCTACTGGGTTAATAATAATAATAATAATAATAAAAACTTTATTTAATGAGGCAACGTATTTAGTTTGCAAAAAAAAAACTAATCTTCCATAGGTCCCTCCTAAACTACAAAGACATATATACATGTAATATCAGGATAAATTTAAAATCATTAGAAATGCAATAGCATTTTAAAGTGGGAAGTTTGATAAGTCACTCCCAAACTACAAAACATATACATTATACAAGTAGAATATAGGAAGAACACTATAATTACACACAAAATAAAATAGAATAAGTATGTCATCAGTTGAATATTATGGTTCCTTCAGTGTGCAAAATAAATGAGTTTTCAGTTTAATTTTAAAATTTTCAACATTTTTACACATCTTTATATCAAAAGGCAGATTGTTCCATAAAAGACATGCAGAATAATGAAAAGTACGTTTCATGGATTCCGTTTTGCATTTTTGAAGAAAAAGAGATTTACTGGTCTGTGAACGGAGCAAGATATCCGTTTTGGAAACAAGAGATTTTTCAATAAAATGGAAATTTAGATAAAGTGGAATATTAAATGTAATAATTTTGAATGATAAGACAATTTTATTGTAAAGAATCCTCTGTGTAAGGGTAAGCCAACCGAGTTTAGTAAATAAAGAGGTGGACAGAGTTTCAATCGGTGCATCAAGAATAGCTCTTGCTGCCCTCTTTTGTAATTTTAAAAGAATGTCTAATCTACTTTTGGTAGCATTTCCCCAAATAATAGAGCAATAATCAAATATTGGTAGTATGTAACTGTTATAAAACAAAATTCTTGTCTCGTAAGGTAAATGATCTTTTATCTTATTTAGGAGAAATATTTTTGATGCAAGTTTTTTAGACATATCTGCTATCTGTGCTTCCCAATTAAGGTCTTGGTCAATTTGAATTCCAAGTAATTTTGCGGTAGTAACCGTCTCAATTTTCTCACCATGGAGTGATAAAGTTAGGTTTTTCTGATTTCTTTTGTGTTTTGTTGAAATCAGCATTGATTTTGTTTTCGAAGGATTGATTACCATCCCATTGTTTTCACACCATTCAGCAACCAAATAGAGATCATTTTTGAGATTTTTGGCGATGGATAAAATATCTTTGTGTGAACAATGCAGGGTACTGTCATCAGCAAACAAATCTATCTGACTTGATTCAATATTGAGTGGGAGATCATTTATAAAAATTAGGAATAGGAGAGGACCCAGGATCGAACCTTGTGGAACCCCGCATTTGACTGTAGTAATTGAGGAGGTAATTGATCCTAAACATACTTTTTGCTTCCGTGAGTCAAGATATGATTCAATCAAAATTTGTGAATTATTATCAAATCGATAAAGATGTAGTTTTTCAATAATAAGCTTATGATCAATGAGATCAAATGCTTTGCTAAAATCAAGATACACTATACCACTCATCGCACCATTATCGATAGCATCAAGCCAATTATCTGTCATTCGGATCAGTGCAGTAGCACATGAATGATTTGATCTAAATCCAGATTGGTAAGCATAAAGAACATTGAAGGTTTCCAAATAAGTTTGAATTTGAGTGCTCAAGTGCCTTTCGAATATTTTTGAAATTGTGGGGAGAATTGAGATTGGCCTATAATTGTTCGGATTATCTTTAGCTCCCTTCTTATGTATAGGAATAATTTTAGCCAGTTTAAGGGCACTGGGGAACATGTTTTGAGAAATACAAAGATTAATGATATATGTCAAACTGCTACAAATTGTATACGCAGACAATTTTAAAATTTTGGGTCCAATACCATCACACCCAATGGCTTTGTTACTATTTAAACTCAATAAATGTTTTAATACCTCTGTGGTAGTAATACAATTAATAGAAAAGTTGTTATTTGGGGGAATCTTATCATTTACGTAATCTGATATCTTTCGTTTGCACTCTTGAGAAAGTGGTGTATAGGGGGGCTTAATGTCATCAGTTAAATTAGTGAAGTAATCATTCATCACATTAGCAATAGCATTTAGATCATTAAATGTTGTTTTTCCATATTTAGTACTATTGGGATAAGGGCAATTATTGGGTTTATTCTGTATGTCACTAAAATATCTCAATATGTTTTTAGATTGCTCTTCATTTTCGATAAATGAAATGAAATGGTGTTTAACGTCCTAGTGTTCTGGTCCTACTGGGTTAATGAAGACGGGCATAAATGAAATGAAATGTGGTTTAATGTCCTACTGTTCTGCTCCGACTGGAACTAATGAAGACGGGCATAAAAGTATAAGCATGACTATAATAAGATTCAAGAATTAATATACATCATATATTATACAAAATACCACAGTTAATAGTAGATATTCAGGAATTATCTCCCCGGGAGGTAAGTAGATATTTCAATTAACATAATTAATATAATTTATTGAATATCTTTCAAGTGTATAGAATAAAGAGAACTTGTAAGGTTTATTATTACCATGTATAATTCTCATATATTTATAGTTAATGTAATATATGATATTTGTTATTCTTCATGTAATATATGATATTTGTTATTCTTCACATAATACATGGTATTTGTTATTCTTCATGTAATATATATTTGTTATTCTTTATGTAATATATGATATCCGGTATTCTTCATGTAATATATGATATTTGTTATTCTTCACGTAATACATGGTATTTGTTATTCTTCATGTAATATATATTTGTTATTCTTTATGTAATATATGATATCCGGTATTCCTCATGTAATATATGATATTTGTTATTCTTCACATAATACATGGTATTTGTTATTCTTCATGTAATATATATTTGTTATTCTTTATGTAATATATGATATCCGGTATTCCTCATGTAATATATGATATTTGTTATTCTTCACGTAATATAAAGAATTTGTTAAACTTAAGGTAATAAATATATTGTATTTGTTATTCTTCACGTAATATATGATATTTGTTATTCTTCAAGTAATATATGATATTTGTTATTCTTTATGTAATATATATTTGTTATTCTTCATGTAATATATGATATTTGTTAATGGTATTTGTTAATCTCGTATAAGAACACTTCAGGTAATACATGGTATTTTGTGAGAGAGAGAAATGGGGTTTAACGTCCACTCGACACAAACTAGGTCATTTCGGGACTAACAAGTGGTTTAATTTTATTTCAATAATTCGCTTGCACGTAGGGGTCTTTAGCAGTGGGAGGAAACTGGAGGACCCGGAGAAAACCCACGAGGTTGGACAGGCGACCCTACTCCTTGTCATGTACAACAGGGGGTTCATAACCACACCAGTTGACTCAATGACAGGCCTTATGATACAGCACACACGTGTTAACCATTCAGCTATCCAACCCCCCATGGTATTTTGTATAACTTTGAGTGGTTTCTCTGGGTCGTCTGCTTTCCTCCCACTACTAATGACTCCTGTGTGCAAGTGGATTATTGAAATAAAATTGTACCATGTTTGTCCAGAGATGGCCTAGTTTGTGTCATGCGGGCGTTGAACTCCATTTATCTCTGTCTCTGTATCTCCGATGTGTTAAATCCAATCTCTGTCTCTCAGATGTTTTAATAATTTAAGAATGTCTTGTCTCAGGTAGAAAAATAATCTTCCATTATCAGCAAACCTATTCCCTAAACTAATATGTGTAACACTTATAATCCACACTTCTATAAAATTTGTCTCCATGATTCCCTCAAGATACTTCTCTCCACATGCATCTAACAAATTCAACCCAATCAATAACTATTGGTGAGTTTCACTGATATCAACATTGGCTGCTCAAATTTGGGTCCTGCCCCAACCCCCGTTAATGGACTGGAATGTTCTATCTGGGTCCAGACATCTGCCACAAATAAACCATGACACCTTGATTTATCAAAATGAAATGGAATGAGAGAAAGAGAGAGAGAGAGAGAGAAATGGAGTTTAACGTCCACTCAACTCAAACTAGGTCATTTTGGGACTAACTTATTTTTCATTTTCTTTTACTTTAATAATTCGCATGCGCGTAGGGGTCTTTAACAGTGGGAGGAAACAGGAGGACCCGGAGAAAACCCACAAGGTTGGACAGGCGACCCTACTCCTTGTCACGAACAACCGGGGAATCGAAACCCCGCCAGTTGACTCAATGACAGACCGTATGATACAGCGCGCGTGCTAACCATTCGGCCATCCAACCCCCAAAATGGAATGAAATGTGGTGTAACGTCCTACTCTTTTGCTCCGAACTGGGCTAATGAAGACGGGCATACGCCATACAGTGTGCTATGAGGGAAATTTTGCCTGGACAGCGGCACTACGGTCTACTCTTATATCGAATTCCAACTGTCAAGGGATCTTTTACGTGCATGCCAATGTGTACACGGGACCTCGGTTTTTCAACCCATCCGAACGACTAGACAGCTGTCCTTGTCAGGCCCTCCGTCCTGCATCACTGACAAGGGAGAACCACGCCGGAAAGTCTGGATGAACTTTCTCAGCCAATGCAAATTTTCCCCCATAACACATTGTATGGTGAAAGCACGTCTTCATTGTACGGTGTATGCCTGTCTTCATTAGCCCAGTCGGAGCAGAACAGTAGGACGTTAAATTTCATTTCATGTCACACAAGTCTGGATGAACTTTCTCGGCCAATGCAAAATTTTCCCCCATAACACATTGTATGGTGCAAGCACGTCTTCATTGTACGGTGTATGCCCATCTTCATTAGCCCAGTCAGAGCAGAACAGTAGGATGTTAAACTTCATTTCATGTCACACAAGGTTATTTCTTCCCCTCGTTTCATCTGGGAATGGCACTTGACGATGTTTTCATCTTGACCAGATCCGATGACATGTTTTATGAATGCACGAGGGAATAAAAATATCCTTTCAATTTATTGAGATAAATTTCAAACGAAACACATGTGAACTATAAAAACTGTTGATTGATAAAATAGAGTGATGCAGACGGGGAACTTGAGTCTCTCGGGTCTGAATAAACAGAAAATGGACAAACAACAGTATTTAAATATTAGCTAATTGAAGCATCATTACAAAGAATGATATTCTGTTGGGAGTATGACAACTTAGTTACGAGCGCTGCAAAGTGTCCGTGTGTATTTTACAAAGGGCATGAATGATCTTTATCGTGGATTGTATCAAACCAATCAAACAGCATGAAACATCATCCAGAGCCTGGATGTATCTGGAAATATCTTCCATATCCAAAAAACCTTCAACAATATCATATAATTTATAAGTGAATTTTCATAACCAATTTATAAAAAAATATCTGGAAATACCTTCCATACACAAAAACCTTCAACAATATCATCTAATTTATAAGTGAATTTTTAGAACCAATTTATAAAAACGATATCATTTTATTTATTAGATTATCTCTGTGTTCATCGGACCAGATGGGAAACATGGTATTCTACTGTAGCCAAAATAAACAATTAAATAATAAGTTCAGGCCCCGAGTTCACAAACAATTTTCAGACTTAAGTTAAGAATTTACTAAACTTTCGGTCACTGTTTATGAGAATACATTTGATCCAGAAACACAAAACTTTGCACATAGTTTCTTCTTGATATATTTAATACAGCAAACATTTTATAAAGGGCTATATTTTAGTGAAAATAAGGCAAACTGTTTTGAGTAAATTCTTAACTTAAGTCTGAGAATGCTTTGTGAACTTTGGGCCAGATGAACAGCTGATTCCGATCACTCTGATTGGTCTGATGTCTAATCAATGTCCGCTCTCCGTAATTATATTAGAGAATCATTCTATAAATTATAATCTATTGTACAAATGATCGAAATGAAAAGGGGTTTTAAGACCTGCTGTTCTGCTCTGATTGGGCTAATGAAGACGGGCATATGTCATACAGTGTGCTATGAGGGAAATTTTGCCCGGACAGCGGCACTAGGCCTACTCTTATATCGTATTCCAACTGTCAAAGGATCTTTTATATGCACGCCAATGTGTACACAGGACATTGGTTTTTCATACAATCCGAACAACTATATTAAACACTAAGAACAACAACAACAACAACGACAACAACGACAAGGGAGGGAGGACCACACCATATGGTTAATCAATTAGACATTGTTCACCATGAACAATTCATTAGGTACGATACCCTCCCTCGGCAATCCTACGCCACCGCGCCCCGCCCCGCCTAACGATAACAGTCCAAAAGCTCAGTGTGTCATTATATCTTTATTGCAACGATATTCTGTTTTACCATTTCTTCAAACCCAATGGTGAACCAATTCCCAACTAACCATTTTTTTATTAAACAATATTTTATTCAAGATATCTGAATGGGAATGGGGAACCCTTCTCCCAAGACATTTTATATTTAGAATTACATTGTCAAAGTATTAAGGGAGAGAGAGTAAAATGGGGTTTAACACCTACTCGACACAAACCTGGTCATTTTGGGACTAACATATGGTTTGATTTCATTTCAATAATTCGCTTACACGTAGGAATCTTTAGCAGAGGGAAGAAACCGCGGGACCTGGAGAAAACCCATGAGGTTAGACAGACGTCCCTACCCCTTGTCCACGTACAAGCAAGGAATAAAATCCACACCACTTGATAGACCTCTGAACCCTGCCAAAGTAATAAGAGAGTCAGAGCTCTATGCCAGTTTCTACACTCTGGTTTCCTCCCACTGATAAAAACACCTATGCACAAGCGAATAATCGAAATCAAATTGAACCATGTGTTAGAGTCCCAAAATCACCTAGTTGTTGTTGAGTTGACATTAAACCCCATTTCTCTCTCTCTCTGTCTCTCCAATTTCTACATGTATTAATCTTAAATTCCAAATTCCAATAAGGGATGGAGTTAAATCATATATTTTTTCCCGATATCTTGGAAACCATCAATGAACTTCCTGTTGCTAGAGACGAGAAACAACCTTGCGAAGAATTTTGTAGTCTGCATCCAGATGAAGCTATGAGCCAGAATTCGCATGGTTATCTCCCTTCCTATATAGATTTATTTGAACTGTTGTATTGTGAATAACCATCAGTGTCAGTCAATGTGTGTACTGTTCCATGAAAAGATTTAGTGCAAGGGAGATAACTACTGCATGGTTATGTACACAATTTTAACAAATTTATGAAATGACAGGAGGTGTAACATACTACTGGGCTAATGAAGACAGGCATACACCATACAGTGTGCTATGAGGGAAATTTTGCAGGACAGCCGGGCTATGGCCTACTCTTATATCGAATTCTAACTGCCAAGCAATTTTTTTATTGCACGCCATTGTGTAGGCTACACAGGACCTCAATTGTTCGCCCCATCCAAAGGACTAGACAGGTGTCCCATGCCTGGCCTTCCGTCCTGCACCATGCTGTAAAATCCTAATGAACATGCAGGAATGGGACATAATTTATAGGCGAGGCGGTCCAACGTGACCTCATTGTTTACCTTATAGCACAGTTTTCCTGTACATTCATTATGAACTCATGTGTTGACAAAAGTTAGTTTTTGTCGTTAATATGGAATTTAATACCGATACGGTTCTCTTACCATCGATAAGGTCACATGGAACCGAGTTTTTACTAGCGACACCAGGTGGGAATTCCTTCAGCGAGGACGCCCATTGACCAACAAATTTGTAAATGAACCCTTAACAATTGAAATTTGAAATAAGGATAGTGGCAGACTCCTTGGCGTCAGGCCAGCGATGGTGCATGGGATTGCTGAGCCATGAAGTCTATGCTGGATCGCTATGGCGAGGTGTACGTATGTGCAGAAAATTAGATCAAATCCTTATAAGACATATAGAGGTAGATTTCACAAATTAAAAACACTAATAGGGACATACTACTTCTGAATTTAATAACATGCTACGTTTCGATACACATACAGATATCGTTATCAAGCAAAATTTTTAAAAATAAATTAGACCAAATTAGCCATTTGTTTATTAGTATAACTGACAAGAAATCTCAGTCACAATGTTTTAAAGTGCCAGGGTAGAACTTTTTTCACTATGGGGTCATTCTACATCAACTGGACCAGTGGTGATAAAATGACCCCCTCCAAAAAAATTATAAAAAATATGTTATATATATGGCCTTAAACTAAGAAATCCCAAATTTTACCTTCTAGGTTGAAAACTCACTGAAAAAAATTACTGAATTTATGATCCGTTTCAGTACCCCAATTTGTAATAGCCATATCTCAGCGAATTTTTGGCTTAGAGAGGTATAATTCTGGATTTGTTAGCTGAAGTCCATGTACTATAAATTATATTTTTTATAATTTTTTGGGAGGTGGTCAGGTTCCCAACTTTCCAAAATTTGGTCCACTTGACAAGGGATGACCCTATAATATATACAACATGTGGCAGAGGAAGAAACCATGCTGTTTTTTTCAAAGCAAATAAAGGAACACTTTGCAGACAATACACATAACAGATCAAAATTAGTTGAAATAGGTTGTAATCTTCAAGGACACGTGAGTAGAAATGTTATGATACAAATAATTAAACTTATGATCCCGATAGTGAGAAAATATGTCACTTTGGAAAGTGGATTAACACTTTAAGAACTCTTGCAATGGATGGCTCAACGATAAGATTTAGTCACAAAGGGTCCCCCCCCCACCTCCCTCTCTCTATGTTTACATGTGTATTTATATAAGACCAACCATACATAGTTTTCTCAAATAGCTTCAATTAATTCACGACTAGTCATGTCCAGTTCTTTTAAATGATCTGTTGGTGGTCTCAAATAGCTGCAATTAATTTAACACTAATCACTGTAACCCAGGTATCATGTAATCTTGTGTATCCAGCACTAATTTTTTTCACCTTCGTTTAAAATCAAATCTTTGTTTAAAAATTCGTACAAATCATTTCGAATCAACCCAAAATCATCTAATTTGTACTTGTGTCTCGTTTAAAGCTGACTGATTTACAAGTATTTAACTTCCTGATTTTAACAAGTTTTTAAACAAAAGATTTGATATTAAACGAATATAAAAGAAAATAGTGGTAGATACACAAAATTAAATGATACCTGGGTTAAAGTGAGTCATTTCCAGTACGTTATTCTAAATTATCAGACCCAGAGAAAACCCACAAATGTAAAAGAAATTAGTGCTAATTAGTACACAAGATTAAATGATACCTGGGTTACAGTGAGTCATGTCCAGTTATTCTAAATTATGAAATTGATTCAATATTATTCAAACACATTTTTAATCAGAGCAACATATTTCATATCTGGCAACATTAACACAAGCACATCTCCATAATCAGAGCGATTATTCCCAACTAATAAAAAAAATACGGAATAAAGTTAAAACCCAAGGGGATACGGTCGAGAATAATGGACTGTTCATTAATATTGAGAGAAGAAGTTCTATGTGCAAGATAACGCGACTACTGAATAATATGTATAACAATGATATCAATATAGCTTTAATCTGATTGAGTACGGTATATCTATGAGAGATCAAATAAAATTAATGAATGACAATCGGATACCGTTAAAACATCATGAAGACAAAACGATTTTATCAGTCTCCTTTAATTAACATAAAAACAATTATCCAATTCTTAAAGTCTTATCAATTTATAAAAAAAGCAACAACATCTAATCTTCGCCTAATCATCTACAAATGAATATTGCAAACATCCATATTTCTTTAACTCTAATTCATAAATTGATTAGCTACAAAAATAATAGGAGTGGGAGGAAACTGGAGGACCCGGAGAAAACCCACGAGGTTGGACAGGCGATCCTACTCCTTGTCACGTAAATCCTGGAATCGAAACCACGGCAGTTGACTTGAGTTGAATATATAGAGAGAGATAAATGGGGTTTAGCATCTACTCAACACAAACTAGGTCATTTCGGGACTAACACATGGTTCAATTTTATTTCCATAATTTGCCTGAGTGTAGGGGTCTTTAGCAGTGGGAGGAAACGGGAGGAAACCGGAGGACCAGGAGTCAACCCATGAGGTTGGACAGGCGCTGCTACTCTTTGTCACGAGCTAACCATTCTACCATCCACCCCCCGCTAGAGAGATAATCAATGGACGTTATTCAAGAAATAGTGCATGTACTGATGTATAAACTGTAAGAATTTTTAAATTAACAATTTCTATGGGAAAACAATCATTGGTTTTTATTCTGAAAGCTTGACGTTTCGACAAGTATCTTCTTATCATTATATCAAGCACAATGATATTTAGTTAACTTGAGTTGAATATATAAGAATTGCATGATGACTAAACAAGATGTTAGGTTTTATGGTTTGTTGTTTTTTTGTTTGTTGCTTAATCATAATTTGGAACAGAAATTTGCTTTCATTACAGCAGTGTTGAGTGGGATTAGGTCTAATCAAACGTTTCTAAGAGTATTCTCCAACGTTTTCAAGCAAAAACGTGAAAACTTTGAGAGAATACTCTTCGAAACGTCGCCTAAATAAATCAGTAGCTGTTTTCCATAAGTTTATGTTTATAGTTTATTTATCTGCCCAGTTACTAAATGCCATTTAAAGAATATTATTATAAGTTTATTAGTACCAACAAAGGGAGAGTAGTAGCGAAAGTCTACCAGCCTATTGACGATTTCTCATCTTGTCTAATCCTGCTAAAACTGGTAGATGTACATACATGTATTGATCAATCTACTCACAGGTAGACTTCCTTAAACTTCCTGTTTACAACTGGTAGATACAACTGGTAAAAAGCCTACAACTGGTAGATACAATTGGTAAATAGCCTACAACTGGTAGATACAACTGGTAAATAGCCTACAACTGGTAGATACAACTGGTAAATAGCCTACAACTGGTAGATACAACTGGTAAATAGCCTACAACTGGTAGATACAATTGGTAAAAAGCCTACAACTGGTAGATACAACTGGTAAATAGCCTACAACTGGTAGATACAATTGGTAAAAAGCCTACAACTGGTAGATACAACTGGTAAATAGCCTACAACTGGTAGATACAACTGGTAAATAGCCTACAACTGGTAGATACAACTGGTAAATAGCCTACAACTGGTAGATACAACTGGTAAATAGCCTACAACTGGTAGATACAACTGGTAAATAGCCTACAACTGGTAGATACAATTGGTAAAAAGCCTACAACTGGTAGACACTACAACTGGTAGATACAATTGGTAAAAAGCCTACAACTGGTAGATACAACTGGTAAAAAGCCTACAACTGGTAGATACAACTGGTAAAAAGCCTACAACTGGTAGATACAACTGGTAAATAGCCTACAACTGGCAGATCAACCTACTTACAACTAGACTTCCTGGAAATAAGTCACCTGTCACTGACAATGTCCGGCACAGATTCAGGCTTTGTCAGGCACAAAACCTCTGATGCCTGTCATTTTGTCCGGCACTGATTTGTCTTTTTTATAGATATTATTAATACATGTCCGGCACTAAGTTGAAAATGTCAGGTACTATTTCATTACTGCCTGACATTTTTTCAGGTACATCTAAATTCGTTAAATTTCCAGGCCGGCCAGTATACAAAACCAAAGGTAAATGGATTAAACGTCCTACTGTTTTGCACCTTGCTCGGTCAATACAGTCAATGTCTTACTCATTGAAGTACTGTGACTCCCTAAACTAGCATACAGTCCTTTATGTTCTCACTGCTTTCCAGGTCGGATCGCAAAACATTGGTGTTTGTTGAATACACTCAAAACAAACGCCGTGACTCGGCGATCATTTGCGACAATGAAGACACATTCTGGCGTTTCCACCAAGCTTATGGCGATCTTGACGCGTTCTAAGACCATTTTCTGTCGCTGTAGCAGCACAGTAAGAGAGAGAGAGAAATGGGGTTTAACGTCCACCCGACACAAACTAGGTCATTTCGGGACTAACATATGGTTTAATTTTATTTACATAATTCGCTTGCGCGTAGGGGTCTTTAGCAGTGGGAGGAAACCGGAGGACCCGGAGAAAACCCACGAGGTTGGACAGGCGACCCTACTCCTTGCCACGTACAACCGGGGATTCGAAACCACGCCAGTCGACTCAATGACAGACTTTATGATACAGCGCGCGCACGCTAACCATTCAGCCATCCAACCCCCCCAGCAGCACAGTAAGGAGGCTATTCCGGCCTGATGGGGGTATAAAAGGACAATCTTTGCGTACACTTTCTATATAAAACTGGTCAAACATATTTTCAACATACGATAAGGACCCCATTGGAAATATATCAGTTTAACCCGTTAAGTGCGTAGGTCGTTATATTACGTCCTGGTCACTAGTGCTCCTACGACTAGTCGGATAGCCGTAAACGGTTAGAACTGGACGGTTAAACGGTTTGAATTCAACGGTACGGTTATTCGGAGATGTCCCCCATTACATAGAGTTGTGTCTGATTATATTTCTCTTTATAACAAAACTTGTCCGTTGTAATTTTGTATTTGATGTTTGAAAATTTTAGAATGTAACAGTCGTCCAACGATGTCGACTGCTAAACAATGATACTATTAATAGCACTCGTCGTAGTCATACGGCAAAGTCAACGGACCTTGTTCGACTTTTGCTATTGTTAATCCAATCTAAATACTTCTCGGCATTTCTAACTATATTCTACCTTGTTTATTATTTACTTCAAAACGTAACCACCATTCAAAATATAATCATAAAGGCTAGAAAATGACATTATACTAGATTCGTTACGGCATTGAACACGTTTCATATCTCGTAATTTCTCGAATGAATTCTACTTTGGTTTTCAGTTAAATTAACCAATCATAAAAATTCTACTTGCAAGTGAGGAATTATTTCTTTATTGTCCAATCAATAGACGCCTTCTAATTTACTTTATTCTATTCTTAGTAACATTGTGTAATCGTAATATTATCGCCGTCTGTCACGTACGAAGGGAAATTGAGTATTGTTTTGTATATTATCTTTATATTGACTTAAAAAAATGTTTCAAATGAACCAAGTTAACCAGGTAAATAAATAGCTACGGCCTTAGATAGTTTAAATTTTCATTAAAGAATTTTACATGTCTGAAAAAATTCCTGAAATTTTTGCGCGTGTAATGCCTTTTATAACGCGAGTATAGCGTGCGCACGAGTAATGACTCGTAGCTCCTGACAAGCTCTGTTTTATGTTTAAAATTGATACCATACGGTTAACGGTTACTAACCGGTTAATAGCTACGGCTATTCGAATAACAAAAAGTCCTAACCGTAGGAGCACTACTGGTCACCCACTCACTGTGTTTAGGACGTAATATAACGTCTTGGAGGTATTTTCCTCAACCTATTCTTAGAACATAGTACATAGTTCTTTCGTCACTTCGTCAAATTAATTACACAATAGGGGGTAGTTAACGTTTTAAAAACATCACGCTTAACAGGTTAATTATTGCTAGTTTTCATTAGTTATCCTTAAAGTGGCATTATGGGAGATTACATAGAGAGTTGACAGTTCTTGCTAAAATAGTTAACTAAAGCATCGCTATAACGCTGCAATATACGTCCACAGATACACACAGACAGGGGCGCCGGCAATATATGTCCACATTATGAATGTGGACGTATAAAATTAGATAATGAATCTGATGAAAATTTCTGTCAAAATACTCCACTTTGAACCGACATATTAGCTTCTGAATTTTAGGCTAGCCTCGATCATCAATACTTAAGTCGGTACGATAAAAAGCAAAGTCTTGATTATCCATTTTTACGTTTAATTATTTTTCAGGCTAACGATGGCATCGAGAGTTGATTATGGTCTGGATAAGTTAATTAATGTTTAATTAATAATTTAGATCACATTTCAGATCTAAAGAGAGAGCTTCAACAGGCTGATTTAGCTCTTGGATAATGTTTGTTTAAGAAACTGATTATTTAGGACATATCATGACCGAATGGTTGGCTGAATGGTTAGCACGTGCATGCTGTCTCATAAGGTCTGTCATTGAGTCAACTGGCGTGGTTTCGAATCCCTGGTTGTACGTGACAAGGAGTAGGGTCGCCTGTCCGACCTTGTGGGTTTTCTCCGGGTCCTCCAGTTTCTTCCCACTGCTATAAGACACCTACGTGCAAGCGAATTATAGAAATAAAATTGAACCATGGGTTAGTCCCGAAATGACCTAGTTTGTGTCAAGTGGATCTCTCTCTCTCTCTCTCTCTCTCTCTCTCTCTCTCTCTCTGTTTTATAGATTTAGATTTCCAATCTAGTTATTCGTTTATTCAGTAAACATTTCTAATAGAAAGTCGTGTAAATCGAAATTTATCACTATGGATCTAAGATCTCTACTTGGTCTCTCTTTATCTCATTTCTATTTCACATAATAAAAACTTAAACAAGTGGATTTTCTCTCTGGTTATTTTATTACCAAAACAAAGTACGAGCGTAAGCTTCTAGTTTTATTTAAAAGGAAAAAGAATTAACATGCAAGTCAAGTATGTGATTCCAAGCAACTCTTATAATTTGCTCTGTGAAGAGATATGGATAGCATTAGCGGTTGACCCAGTGTTGCACGATTACAGCTATGAATTGGATGTAGCATAACTCTGAAACCAAAAGTGGTAGTCCAATGCCACCAGGCTCATGTTACTACCCGGTCTGAGCTACTCATGTACACTAAATTTCAGCCTCGGGACAGCCCTCTGCCAACTCTGAACAGACAGGCAGACAGACAGACAAACGACAGTCACAGATAGTAGTATCTATAGACTATTGAAGAGAGGGGAGGGGAAAACACACGAATATAGTATAATGTACCAATATCAAACCCAATAATATAATATATAGCGGTATATATATATATAGAGTTAGATGCAATATATTCCCTGAGGTTGGGTCTGGTAAAAATATATATATCTTAAATAACGATAAATACCCTGGTTATAAGAATTGATTTCATCTCAGTTGTATGAGAGAGAGAGAAAGAGAGAGAGAGAGAGAGAGAGAGAGAGAGAGAGAGGGTACAAGCTAGGTCATTTCAGGACTAACACATGGTTCAATTTTTAAAAAAGAAAATAGGTAATCAGATATATTTTCATTTTCATCAAGCACTACATATTTCATATTTGATAGGATAAAAGTTTTTATAACAACATTCATGCACTAAAGTTAAAGTTATATAACTTGTATTTTTGCACATTACAGTTACACAATAACAATTACAAAACAAAGGGTCTTATAAATCACAAGTTTATCTAAATATCTGCACAATTTCTTGGAAGACTAACAATAGTTAACTATTATAAACGTCATACACATGATGAGTTAAACCTCATTTCATAGAGGGGGGGGGGGTGGATGGTTAGCACGCACGCGTGGTTCCATACGGTCTGTCATTGAGTCAACTGGCGGGGTTTCGATTCCCCAGTTGTACGTGACAAGGAGTAGCGTCACCTGTCCAACCTGGTGGGTTTCCTCCAGTTTCCTCCCACTGCTAAAGATCCCTACGCGCAACCGAATTATTGAAATAAAATTCAACTATGTGTTAGTCCTGAAATGACATAGTTTGTGTCCAGTGGACATTAAACTCTCTCTCTCTCTCTCTCTCTCTCTGCACAGTTTCTAGTGAGACTATGTTAATTAACACACGGTACCTACAGATTTTAGCCTCTTCGTATTAGATTTGTTGCGATAATTAGAATTTTACCGTATTCATAGAAATTTACCGATATTCATAGAAATTTACCGATATTCGTAAAAATTTACCAAAATCGGGAGATATCTATGCCCTAAACGTACAAATCTCACTCTTACTACTTCTCAGTGCTAATAGTTGAGTATTATAAACGTCCTACACATAATGATAATATAAAACCATTGATTAAATGACACATCTGACTTTGATAAGGATTTTTTCTTCGTATGTTTGGAGAGTCAGTTTTTACTTTGTTCATCGAGTTTCGTTCATTTTTTATCTCATTTATGTCAATCAGTCTCCCTACTTGATCATCTATTATTGAAAATATTTTCGATTTTCACGGTGGATAATCACTTAGTAAAATGAAAGTACATTTTTATTTTTATCCCATGCACTGAATAAAATTATGTGAGATAGAGAGAAAAGGGGTTTAACGTCCACTCGACACAAACTAGGTCATTTCGGGACTAACACATGGTTCAATTTTATTTACATAATTCGCTTGCGCGTAGGGGTCTTTAGCAGTGGGAGGAAACTGGAGGACCCGGAGAAAACCCACAAGGTTGGATAAGCGACTCTACTCCTTGTCACGTACAACCGGGGATTCGAAACCACGCCAGTCGACTCAATGACAGACTTAATGATACAGCGCGCACGTGCTAACCATCCAACCCCCCAAAACACGAAAGAAAAACAAATTGGATTGGTTTAATCAAGTTAGTCTAGATATAATTAATATGATCAAAACACAACACTGTCTGTTGAAGTTTACGACTGTTCTAATCTGTATTATATACCCCTCATCATCATCATCATCATCATCATCATTACAGCCTGGTTTTACAACAAATCTACTGGTTCTATTTAGTTTTAACAGATTTTTAACCTGTTTTTTCTTGACAATTAATTATATTATGGATGTTAGAAACATTCTGAGAGCCACAGTGGCTAAGTGGGTAAGATGCTGGCTCTCTAGCCTGGAGGTCGGGTATTCGATTAATGTATCACGAAACTCAAAAATGTGTATTATCAAGTGGGAGCCACAGTGGCTAAGGGAGTAAGACGCTGGCTCGCTAGGCTAGAGGTCGCAAGTTAGAGGTCGCAAGTTTGATCCCTGCATTGGCTGAGAAAGTTCACTGGGATTTTCCAACGTGGTTTTGCCTTGTTATTGGAGCAGGATGAAGGGCCTGACAAGGACAGTCGTCTAGTAATTTGGATGAGACAAAAAAAACTGAGGTCCCATGTATACAATGGCGTGCACATAAAAGATCCCTAGGCAGATGGAATTCAATATAAGAGTAGGACATAGTGCTGCTGCCAAGGCAAAATTTCCCTCATAGCACATTGTATGGCATATGCCTGTCTTCATTAGCCCAGTCGGAGCAGAACAGTAGGACTTTAAACCCCATTTTATTTCATTTCGTTCTGCAACTAGACTGTCTTTAACATCCTTTATATACACTATATAAAATAAATATCACCATTAAATACTACCCCATTAAATTTCTTTTCAAAACGGGTTATTATGAAGTTATAACTAATTCAATTTTCAAACATGATTGAAGATTTTAAATGACTGAAGTGACCAAGAGACATTAAAACACAATTCATTTCATTTTTTGTCCAATCCGATGGACTATAGCTAGAAACTAGTGAACCAATACATTCTATTAACATCAGCTAGCTGACTGTCTTTCAACTCTGATGATCTAGGAATAGTCGAGTCATCAAACTGAGCTTCAACATAATCAATAGAATCATTACATTCCTCGAAGGATAAAGTCAGCTTTACTTCCAATATCAACATTCTTCAACTTATCACCATCAGCTTAACCCACGAGTCCAATACAACATTCCACTTTAAAACATAGTATTGTAATATCAACGTTTATATTTTATATATTAATAATTAAATTCTTCAACTTATCACCGCCAACTTAACCCACGAGTCCAATACAACAATCCACTTTAAAACCTGGTATCGTAATATCAACGTTTATATTTTATATATTAATAATTAAATTCTTCAACTTATCACCGCCAACTTAACCCACGAGTCCAATACAACAATCCACTTTAAAACCTGGTATCGTAATATCAACGTTTATATTTTATATATTAATAATTAAATTCTTCAACTTATCACCGCCAACTTAACCTACGAGTCCAATACAACAATTCACTTTAAAACCTAGTATCGTAATATCAACGTTATATATTTTATATATTAATAATTAAACTCTTCAACTTAACGCAGCCAACTTAAACCACGAGTCCAATACAACAATTCACTTTAAAACCTAGTATTGTAATATCAACGTTTATATTTTATATATTAATAATTAAATTCTTCAACTTAACGCGGCCAACTTAAACCACGAGTTCGCAATCCACTTCAAAACCTGGTATCTTTATATCAACATTTATATTTTATATATTAATAATTTAACGTTTTACAATATATACAGCTGCTACATACATTCATAAATAATTATTGAAAGGTGAATTCTATGTGCAATGTAAAAACAGTTGTGAAATTTTATTGACATTATGCTTGTAGAATATGAAAGACAGGGGAGGTCCGGGGGCAGTGGGAACCGAGGGCTAACATCTCCCCTCCCACTCAGTGCCCCTTTTTTTATCTACACTGTAAAAAATGAAAGTAACCAAATGAAAAATATAACAGAATATGTAAAATTGGTAATTCAGAAGGGCAGAGAGTTGAGTTTGATACTGCACACTATATGACATATCACTGTAACCCAGGTATCATTTAATCTTGTGTATTTAGCACTAATTTCTTTCATGTTCATTCAATATCATATCTTTATTCAAAAGCTCGAAAAAATGTTTAAAATCACCAAAAATCATCTAATGGGTTATCCTTAAAGCAGCATTATGGGAGATAGGATAGAGAGTTGACTGTTCTCGCTATAATCCTTAAAAAATAGTTAACGTAAATAGAGTAGCCTAACAATTTCAATCAAATTACTCCACTCTGAACTGAGATATTAGCCATTGAATTTTAGACCTAGCCTTGATCATCATTACTAAAGTCGGTACCATAAAAATATACATAGTCTCGATTATTTATTTTTTCATTTAATCATCAAATGAGCGTTGAGCAGCAGATAGGATTCAAATCCAGTGAAAATCGAACACATAAGACTATATGATTAAGGTCTTTTCATGTTAATAAATGTCTAATTAATAGTTTATATAACATTTCAGGCCTAAAGAAAGACCTGCAATAGACAGATTTAGCTCTTGCATAATGTATGTTTAAATTACAGTTCTCAAACCGTATGGGGGAGGGAGGGAACCATGAAGGGCAATGGATCCTGTATAATAACAGTTCGTATATAGAACAGGGCAGTGGATTTTTTTTATCAATTCTACACGTACCTGCGTTTGACAGCAGACTGCATTCATTTTAAGGGCCATTAGATAAGATTAAAGAGTTGTCAATTTTTGCTATAATGGTTACAAAATTTGATAATAAAAACAAAATATGCTGAAAATTTCAGTCAAATTACTCCACTCTGAACAGATATATGAGCCATTCAATTTTATGTTAGTCTTGGTTGTCATTACTAATGTTGGTATGATAACAAACAAAGTCTTGATTATCCATTTTTACAGTTTATATCCATCACAAAATGTATTCAAATCTAGTAAATATTGCAGGCTAATGATGGCATCAAGAGTTGATTATGGTCTTGGTAAGTTAATTAATGTCTAATTAATAATTTAGATAACATTTCAGGTCCAAAGAAAGACCTGCAATAGACAGATTTAGCTCTTGCATAATGTATGTTTAAACATCTCTTTAATTTCTTACTTCTGATTTATAACATGAAGCCAGTCGGTACAAAAGAGTAGGATGTTAAGCCCCTTTTCATATCATTCATAAATGTGTAGCATATTACTATTTTTAGCGACGATGAAATACAGGCATAATTCCTGTGGAACACAAAAGATGTCTGCAAAAACATATTATGCCAGCACCGACAAATCATAAACAAAACCATATTGATTAGACGCAAGTTGCAATTAAGGAAGTTATACTTCCACTATTAATATTTAATGTTTAATAACGTCCTTAAATCTATTCAAAAGGCGTCAGGAAAAGTACTTCTTTGGGAATATCCGAGAAACGCATCGAAATCAATATTCAAGAGTCAATTACGATAATAACTCTGCAAACTTTCTCAAAGACACCTTAAATATTTAACTTTTAGATCAATACTGTGTCGGAGATATCTCTCAATTCGTAAAATCAATTCCGTCAAAAGGAAAAGTCTTAATAATACTTCAACATTCAATATGAAAACTTCTTTCGTGCAATGACGAAGACCAGAAATTATTAGAAGGAGGGCTGTTAGTGTCTTAATGCTAGAATTAAATCTGGCTATCAAAATTGTGCTAAATTCCTTAAAGAGGAATTATCAGCTTACATCGTAAGGTCTGTCGAGTCAAGCAGCGTGGATTTGATAACAAGTTTGTACGTGACTAAACGTACAGTCGCCTGTCTAACCTTGTGGATTTTCTTCAGGTCCTTCACTTTTCTCCTTGCTGCTAAAGACCCCTACGTTAGTATGAATTATTGAAATAAAAATGAAACATATGTTAGTCTTGAAATCACCTAGTTTGTGTCTATTAGATGTTAAATCAACTTCTGTCTCTCCCTCTCTATCAAGATGATTAATGAAGTGCACGGAAAATGGCAGTGTTATTTAATTAGTAATCTTAACAATTAATTGATACACCTAGGTTCAATAATAGATATGATTTATTCTTCAGTATCTAGCTGACATTCTCAGACACATAATATGGCATTATGAAATTGATAGAGGGTAATGGAAACTTTAAATGGCTGTAACTTAGACTTGATCAATTGTAATAATTTTGGTGGCTTCTCCACCATGTATGACCTATAAACCGCCACAGAACTCTATCATCATTTACTCAATCAATTCAAATCGGATTTGAAAAACTTCTGTTTTGATTGATTCATATTATTGAGAGAGAGAGAGAGAGAGAGAGAGAAAGAGATGAGGTTTAACATCTACTTGGGACTAACATATGGTTCAATTTTATTTCAATAATTCGCTTGCGCGTAGGGATCTTTAGCTGTAAGAGTAAACCGGAGGACCTGGAGAAAATCCATGAGGTTGGACACGTGACCCTACTCCTTGTCACGTACAACCAGGGAATCAAAACCACAACAGTTGACTCAAAGACAGACCTCATTCGGCCTTCCAAACCCCCCTGCCACCGAGGTGTAAAAAATTCCAGAAAAAATCTAATCACGTGCTTGGCAGTTGTTTGTGGTTTATTATTTTGAATTATATATATAAGGGGGCACCAAAATATTTTGAGGGATTGGATGGCCGAATGGTTTGCGTGTGCGCGCTGCATCATAAGGTCTGTCATTGTATCAACTGGCGGTGTTTCGATTCCCAGGTTGTAAGTGACAAGGTGTTGGGTCGCCTGTCCAACCTCGTGGGTTTTCTCTGGGTCCTCCCACTGTTAAAGACCCCTACGCACAAGCAAATTATTGAACTAAAATTGAACTATATGTTAGTCCTGAAATGACCTAGTTTGTGTAAAGTGGATGTTAAACCCCATCTCTCTCTCTCTCTCTCTCTATCTCTCTCTCTCAAATCTTTTAAGTGCTTAGGGCCTCTTAAGGTCTTAATCCGGCCCTGCACACTCATGTGAGCTAGACTTTAGTCTTGAATACTGTGACTACTGTGCCTTTAACCAATTTTATTCATTAATGTAAAATAAGAATATCTGGAAGAACTGAGTTAAATACGAGTTGAATAAATGGCGAGAATTCAATATAACAGTTTCGTATTATCTCATGGATCATTCTTTACAGTTCTTGACGTCTCTCGTTCATTTCATTTCGCTCTCGTAACAATTTTGAAATTAAAAGAAAAGAAACAGGCTCCCGTCTAATGTGTTGTGAATCTTAGCCAAAAATTAATTTTTCTACTATCATACGGTTGGAGTTGGATTGACCAAATTCTTTTTGCAGTTAAGAGTCTGATCACTTTAAAGATACATTCCTGCATACAAACTGGGTGATTTAATGGTATATATGGACTAAAAACATATTCAAACTAATTAATCTGTCATAATTTTGCTTCAAATCCTTCTCAAACATTGTAATTGTGAAGGAATGCCCTGCTATAAAAATTCGATCAAACCAGGTCATGTTTACGTCACATGAATTACCTCTCTTGGAAGTCAAGAGGAGAATTCATTGCATACATAAGACGATGTTGTCTTTAATCGCTTACTATTTATTACAAATATCGAATCCTAATTAAATTCTCGGATTATCCACTACCGGCGTCTTTTACCGTCATTTTTATCTCAGAAAGTGTTGTACGTCTAACTCTTCATAAAGTTTATCAACTTGCACATCAAGCGCTCAATGTTCGCGTGTGACCTTTGACATCACGCATACAGAAATTCCTAACCATCGGGCTGTTGATTAAGGGAACCCTTACATTTTTGTCCTGTATACGCTCCATGAGTGTTTTTCGGGGAATCCAGTATTTTTCTAGTAAGATTGGATATCTCTACTTTCCATATATACCAAAATTGCCATATTTTTATTGGCAATAACCACCCGATAAATACTTTTCTGGGAACCCATCTTTAACAGACCAATTCCATACATTATGATTTTGTATATTGTAATGGGTTAACAGAAATGAGGGAAATATGGAATTCTAACTGTCAAGGGATCTTACATGGGACCTAGGTTTTTCATTCAATCTGCTCAACTCGACAGTTGTCCTCGTCAGGCCCTCCTTGTGCATCACTGACAAGGAAAAATAACTAGATGCTTTATTTTGCATGGCGCTCAATCATCAGTGACAAGGGGGGGATGAATGATCGTTCGGTTAGCGCGTTCTTTCATAAGGACTGTCATTGAGTCAACAGGCGTGGTTTCGATTCCCTGGTTGTACGTTAACCTGTCTAACCTTGTGGGTTTTCTCCGAGTCCTTCAGTTTCCTCCCACTGCTGAAGACCCCTATGCTCAAGTGATTTATTGAAATAAATATTCTGTCATTACTTTCTTACATGGCATCTACTTTCTGAGCAATATTTCTATAATAATAACTTTTTTTTTTCTGTGAAGGACAGTAAATATAACTGTTGAGATCAAAAGAAAACAAGCTGTTTGTTTAATTGAGTTTTTCTGTGTGGTACAAACAGATAATATTGATATCAGATAGTTCCAAGTTAGTTATAACCTTTCAAGATCATTGTATACTAGGGATTCGGTAGTAGAATGGTTAATACTACGCATTGCATCATAAGGGTTGTCATAGAGTAAAATGGTATGGTTTTGATTCCCCGCTTGTACGTGACAAGAAGGAGGGTTGCATGTCAAACCTCATGGGCTTTCTCTGTGTCCTCCGGTTTCCTTTCACTGCTACTACTGAATTATTGAAATAAAATTGAACCATACATTAGTCCCGAAATCACCTAGTTTGTGTGAGTTGATGTTAAACCCCCCCTCTCTCTCTCTCTCTCTCTCTCTCTCTCTCTCTCTCCGAGAGATGAACAGTTGCCAGATTATTGCAAGTACCAGAGTTTAAACTGTTAGAATCCCTATATTTATATACATCCTTCGGATGAGATGAAAAACCGAGGTCCCGTGTATACATTGAAATGCACTTAAAAGATCCCTTGGCAGTTGGAATTCGATATAAGAATAGTTGATAGTGCCGCTGCCCGGGCAAAATTTCCCTCATAGCACACTGTATGGCGTAGGTCCGTCTTCATTAGCCCAGTATAGGAGCAGAACAGTAGGACGTTAAACCCCATTTCATTTCATTTCATTTCATTTATACAGGATTAGTAAAATTAAAAAGCTGAATAACAACAAATTATTCTAGCTGGTATCTAGACGTATTGATGCTTTAAATCTATTTCAAGATTTGAATTTGTAGGTTATTTAATGTCATGAGTCGGTTTTAGAATTAACCCATGAGAGGATATTGATTTTCAGCTGAGCGCGACAAGGCGAGGTGTTTCACTTTACGCTAAATTTACATAATCCACCCACAAGATGAATGGCTGTCTGTCCATTAAGTTGACTCCCCTGAGAATTATATCACGTTTGTGGTCACATGGTCAAAGAGAGCTGTGTTCTGACTTTATTAACTAGGTAAAGAAGATAAGGAATAATAATTATTCATAGTGCATCACAAGAAATTATTGCCATCAGGAATTAGAATTAAATGTAATCAAGAATTGAAATGAAATGAAATGGGGTTTAACGTCCTACTGTTCTGCTCCTATACTGGGCTAATGAAGATGGCCATGCGCCATACAGTGTGCTATGAGGAAAATTTTGCCCGGGCAGCGGCACTATAGCCTACTCTTATATCGAATTCCAACTGCCAAGGGATCTTTTACGTGCATTCCAATGTATACATGGGATCTCGGTTTTTCGTCTCATCCGAAGGACTAGACAGCTGTCCTTGTCAGGCCCTCCGTCCTGCATCACTGACAAGGGGGAAACACACCGGAAAATCTGGATGAACTTAGGGAACGAACACCTGACCTCCAGGATAGCGAGCCAGCGTCTTACCCACTTATCCACGTGATCCCCGTAATCAAGAATTAAATACAATCTATAATCAAGAATTGAATATAATCAAGAATTGAATATAATCAAGAATTGAATATAATCAAGAATTGAATATAATCAAGAATTGAATATAATCAAGAATTGAATATAATCAAGAATTGAATATAATCAATAACTAAATGTAAACAAGAATTGAGAATAATCAATAACTGAATGTAATCAAGAATTGAATATAATCAAGAATTGAATATAATCAAGAATTGAATATAATCAAGAATTGAATATAAACAAGAATTAAGAATAATCAATAACTGAATGTAATCAAGAATTGAATATGATGAAGAATTGAATATAATATAAGAGAGAGAGAGAGAGAGAGAGAGATGGGGTTTAACGTCCACTCGACACAAGCTAGGTCATTTCGGGACTAACACATGGTTCAATTTTATTTCAATAATTCACTTGCGCGTAGGGGTCTTTAGCAGTGGGAGGAAACCGGAGGACCCGGAGATAACCCACAAGGTTGGACAGGCGACCCTACTCCTTGTCACGTACAAACAAGGAAACGAAATCCCACCAGTTGACACAATGACAGACCGTATGAAACAGCGCGCGCATGCTAACCATTCGGCCATTCAACCCCCTGAATATAATATAAACTATGGTATATTTAGTGTGGTCTATACAATATAAACTATGGTATATTAAGTATGGTCTATAGTATATAAACAATCGTATATTCATTGTGGTCTGTACAATATAAACTATGGTCTATTAAGAGTGGTCTATAAAATATAAACTGTGGTATATTAAGTGATATCTACTGGTGTTATTATATTAATGTGTGCGAGATATTACACAGTATGATATAAATAATAGGAGTTTAACCACACACTAATAATTATATATACCCAACCAGATAATGGCCTTAATTATATGTTTTTCTGTTGGATAGTCCATCCGCATACAGACTGAAGATATAAATACAATAATACCATCTCAAACCAGACATATTAATTCTGTAATCAAATAATTGAGGCTAAACAAAACGTTCGTATTTTTCAAGGGTTTTATTGTATTTTTGCTAGATAATATCGGATAACCACAAAACACAGAGCAACACTTACACAGATACATAATGGATTAAATTGGTGTGCATTTTTGTATATTTGTATTATCATTGCTACATGTTATTGGAAAAGAAATGAAATTAGGTGGGATTACTCCAGGTCATTTGATTTTCACCGACTGGTATATCTCCCCCCCCCCCCCACAACCAAGTGAATTAATGAAATAAAATTGTATCATATGTTAGTTCCAAAACGAAATACCGGGTAGTATTTAATGTCCCTCTTTCCTACTCCGAGGGTTAGCGTGTGCGTGTTGTATCATAAGGTCTGTCACTGAGTCAACTAGCGTGGTTTTATATTCCCTGGTTGTACATGACAATGAGTAAGGTGGCCTGGCCAACCTCGTGGGTTTTCTCTAGGTACTCAGGTTTCCTCCCACTGCTAAAGACCACTACCCACAAGCGAAATATTGAAATAAAATTGAATATGTTAGTCCCGAAATGATCTAGGTTCTATTGGGTGGATGTTAAACCCCATTTCTGTAAACTGTCAACACTAATGTAAATCACATGTTTTTCACAAGGGCAGTCTCCCCCCTCCCCTGCAATGAACTTGTAGTGAATGTTATTTAGGGGAATATAAATCTAAAACCTGTTCCGAATGGTTAGCACGTTCGTGCTGTATCATACGGCCTGTCATTGAGTCAATTGGCGTGGTTTCGAATCCCCGGTTGTACGTGACAAGGAGTAGGGTCGCCTGTCCAACTTCGTGGGTTTTCTCAGGGTCCTCCGGTTTCCTCCCACTGCTAAAGACCCCTACACGCAAGCAAATTTTTGAAATAAAATTAAACCATATGTTAGTCCCGAAATGACCTAGTTTGTGTTGAATCGACGTTAAACCCCATTTCTCTCTCTCTTTCAAAACATGACCTGTATAACCGATTTCAGAATTGCATTTTGCATACAGTTTGTCTTAACCCTTTCAATGTTAGACGTGAATCCACTGCCTGTGCTAGACCCTTTTTTTGAAGAAAAAAGGGGACTCAAAACTACATGCCAAACAGTACTTATGAAATAAAAAATCTGTAAATAGGCGAACAGCCTTCCCAGATTTCTCTCAGCTACTAGTTTCGTTCTTATTCGAACTCTTCAGGCTTAAATGAGGCTGTGCAAGAAGTATTCCTGCCGCACGGGCTAAAATTGTTTAAGTAGAAATATAGTCTACCTATTAACATGCTCCTCAAAAAAACAATACGTACTTAGGAGAAAGCAAACGTGTCTTATCAAAACGAATAAAGGAACACTATGCAGATATTAGACACAACAGGCCAAAGCCGGGCGCACTACACTTCAACTTAGATAGACATACGAGTTGAAATGTTATGATTAAAATTATAGAGCTTTGTAAGACTGACCCACATAACGGCAAAAACGATGCCGTAAGGAAAGCCAATGAATTCAAATGGATTCACACTTTAAGAAAATTTGCACCGGATGGCATTAACGATAAGATGTAGTCCCGAGGGGTCCCCCACTTTATTGTTTACTCGTTAGTACTTATGGAAGCTTTTATGGAAATTCTTTTTGTGTGTTGGACTTGGAATGGACATGAGGTTGGGCCAAGAATAGGATTTTGGAAATTTGCATAATCATGTGACGTCATGGCGGCCATTTTGGATTTCTCATTTATGACTTAAGCTAAGACGAAAACAAATTTTTTTCCATGAAATACTTATGGGATATTGTTTTTTTTTCACTGGATTTTGATAAAGATATATAAAATGAACAAAAATATCAATAGCAGCCACGAGCAATGTCATCATGAACATGCGGGCCACATCTCCTGCTGCCATGACCATATTATTCTGTGGATTACAATACCTTGTTTTTACGATCACCTTCACACCCAAGTCCCATATCATTATCAATTTAGTCAGTCAATAGATCTACACGTTCGGGACTCAGGAATTGCCCAAGTCTTTTACGATCCAGCAGGCCAGCATTATTAATATCATCAACATCAGCATTACATCGTCAGAATCTACTGCAGACATAGGGCTATCATGTTCACATTGGGCTTGTTCATCATGCACGGGAGACATAGCCATACACGGAACGTCGCGCAACAAATCAAACACTTCAGGGCAGTTAATAGCAGGGCACCATCAGTTTAACAGCAGGGCACCATAGAGTTAAAAGAGGGGCATCATAGAGCTAACAGTGGGGCACCAAGGGGTTAACAGAGGGGCACCATATAGTTATCAGGGGCACCATGAGTTAACAGCAAGACACAATAGAGGGCCACCATAGAAAGGGTGGGGTCATTTAACCAATAATTTTTTAAGGAACAATATTGCCCTGATCAGGGATGGGTAAGGGAGGGGTGGGTAGGGATGGGTAAGGGAGGGACTACCATAGTTTTATAAGATTCTATGGTGATCTGGGTTGTGGATTGGGGGTGGGGAGGGATGGGGGAAGTGGGGCACCATGTAGATCTGGGGTCAATATAACGATGCTAAGCAGAACACCACGGATATACGGGAAGCCTACAACTCAACAGAGTATTATCACATGCCTTTCAAAAATCACAAATCATGCAGTTTAAATATAAAAACCACCTACCTTCACTTATATCATCCATAATGAATAATCCACAGTATCTGAGATTTCGATCATGAAACACAACCGTAACATACACTCCAAATTCTTTATACACAAAAACATCAGCTACACACGACAATTTTGTTTTAAGTATTAAATATACCTAAGTGTAATCACAGTTTGAATGTTGTAAAGCACATATGTCACATATCACAGTTCACAATGCATAGAATTATTAATTATTGTTATTTTATCACCTCCAATGTTAATGATCGTAAACTACTACGACGGATCTTATAATACAGTTAAACAACATATGTTCCAATATTTACAAAAGTCACCATAATAATCTATACAAAAATTTTTGTCAAACTTTTTCACTGAAAACCAATAAACAATTTGTAAAAGGTTTTTTTTCCCAAGCACATAAATAAGCTCAACTGTAGCGGAAGCCTTGCATAAAACTAATTTCACAACATATAACACAATATATATATTCCATTGCAGATTTAGCATATAGCATACATGTAGGTTTAACACATTCACCAAACCACGTAATTATGCAGGGTATTAACACCAATTGAAGCTGGCTAACAGGACACAAGCTAAATAAGATCACATCAAATATTTTATATACCATATAATAAACTAATTATACATACAGAAATACTCTCTCTCTCTCTCTCTCTCTCTCTCAACATCTCAAATCTTCACTAATATAATTATACATACAGTAAATCTCTCTCTATCTCTCTCCCAGCTTCTCAAATCTTCACTGATTCTGTCCTAAGTTTTAGTGAAAAAAAGCAGGACCATATTAACCCCTAGGCTTTTAGATACTCCAGTACCCCTCTCCATCTCTTTCAAGCAACTACAGATGACAGCTGGACATTAACTACAAACATTATGCTGGCCTATTGAACAATTCTACCCATAACTTTATTCGGGGGAATTTTTTAGATGAGTAAAAACATGTATATGTACCACTAATGTGCAGCGTATAAATAAAATGGGGTTTATAATGTCCTACTCATCTGCACTGACTGGGCTAATGAAGACGGGCATGCACCATGCAGTGTGTTATGACTGTATATTTGAACAGGCATCAGCCCTACAGCCTACTCTTCTTTCGAATTCCAACTGTCATGCTAATTTGGTATCATCTGAATGACACTGTTCCTCGCCAGACCCAGCCCCTGTCCTACAACACTAATGAAGTCAACACTAGGAGTGAACCAGAGATCTTCTGGTTAGGGAGTCAGCCACTGCGGTTCCAGTGCCTTAAACCAGTCAGCTTTATGGATGATATGGCCCTGTCAGCTTTTATGGATAATACGACCCTGTCAACTTTATGGATAATTCGGCCCTGTCGCCTTATGGATAATATTGCCCTGTGAGCTTTATGGATAATACGACCCTGTCAGCTTTATCGATAATACGGCCCTGTCAGCTGTATGGATAATATTGCCCTGTCAGCTTTATGGATAATAGGACCCTGTCACCTTTATGGATAATAGGACCCTGTCACCTTTATGGATAATACGACCCTGTCACCTTTATGGATAATACGGCCCTGTCATCTTTATAGATAATACGGCCCTGTAAGCTTTATGGATAATACGACCCTGTCAGTTTTATGGATAATATGACTGTCAGCTTTATGGATAATATGACCCTGTCAGCTTTATGGATAATATGGCCCGGTCAGCTTTATTGATAATACGCCCTGTCAGCTTTATGGATGATACGGCCCTGTCAGCTTTATGGATAATACAGCCCTGTCAGCTTTATGGATAATACAGCCCTGTCAGCTTTATGGATAATAATGCCCTGTCAGCTTTATGGATAGTGCGACCGTCAGCTTTATGGATAATACGACTGTCAGCTTTATGGATAATACAACCCTGTCAGCTTTATGGATAATACGGCCCTGTCAGCTTTATGGATAATACGGCCCTATCAGCTTTATGGATAATACAGCCCTGTCAGCTTTATGGATAGTACGACCCTGTCATCTTTATGGATGATACGGCCCTGTCAGCTTTATGGATAATATGGCCCTGTCAGCCTTATGGATAATACAGCCCTGTCCTCCTTATGGATGATAGACCCTGTCAGCTTTATGGATAATACGGCCCTGTCAGCTTTATGGATAATACAGTCCTGTGAAAGAGTACAAGTTACACTATATATAATATGTGAATAAGCTTTCAATCTGATTAGTAATTCATAGGTCATCCAATACGTATTCAATACGTAACAGCATGTGTGAATATCTTATATTCAATACATAACAGTGCATGTGTGTGTATTTTATATTCAATTTAATACATAACAGCACATGTATCTTATATTCAATACATAACAACATGTGTATGTATTTTATATTCAATACGTAATAGCACGTGTGTGTATATTTAGAATAGAGTATCTGGTCTAAAATATATCAATTGAAAGACCATATATTCTACATGTTTTTCAAATGTGCTTTCATTTTTTGCTTTCTTTTTATTGTGTAGTAAATGTGATAAATGTAATTTGCTTTCCATTCTTTTTTTTTAAAAATTATTCTCTTTAAATTAAAACATGCAGGAGGGTTGTACTACACATAATAATTCTCCCGTCAAAAGTCAAAACCTAGTAACTCACTTTTTTATCAAAATTGAGTTACTAGGTTATGTGCTTCCTGTTGTTGTACTAGATATTCCAATCTTTTGATTTTGTAAGCAGTTACACCCATGACACAACCTAGTAACTTCCTTCATTTGCCTAGTATGCCACAGAAAAACCTAGTAACTCAATAGTCCAATCAATGGATAAGCTGGGGTTTAATATTCATTCATTACGTTGTCCTTCGTTTTCTCAAAACAAAGAGAGAGAGAAATGGGGTTTAACGTCCACTCGACACAAACTAGGTCATTTCGGCACTAACATATGGTTTAATTTTATTTCAATAATTCGCCTGCGCGTAGAGGTCTTTAGCAGTGGGAGGAAACCGGAGGACCTGGAGAAAACCCACGAGGTTGGACAGGCGACCCTACTCCTTGCCACGTACAACCGGGGATTCGAAACCACGCCAGTTGACTCAATGAAGGATTTATGATATAGCGTGCGCACCGTAACCATTCAGTCATCCATCCCTCCTTTCTCAAAATAAGAAAAACTTGAGTTACTAGGTGTTGCCTTTTGACGGGAGAATTGACTAAGAACCAAATACGACACACAGACATTGTAAGCTAAGAAATTACCCAAATAAATGAATCTAGGTCAAGCATGCAGACACATTTACAGTCCCAGGTCCGTACGGATGCAGACTTCATTTAATCTTCTCGAGTAAAAAAAAAAGAGGATTCAAAACAAAATCAAAAAAAGTGTAGAAATTCAAAAAAAAGTTGAAAAGGCAAATAATTTGCAAACATATTGTGCTAGTTGCAGAAATATATACTCTGGAATATCCACCTAATCTCCACATAACAATATCTGTTGTCCTTTTGTCTAACATCAGAGAGAGAGAGAAAGAGAGAGAGAGAGAGAGAGAGAGAGAGAGGGAGGGTTTAACTCCACTCGACCCAAACTTAAAGGGACTATCCCGATTAGAACAGAGTCTCAAAAATCTGAGTACGTATGAAATTTAATAGCCAAAATACAGATGAATGGTGTATTTCAAAATTTCAGCTCAAAATATTGAGTCGTTTGGACATGAATGTCAAAAATGCTTATCCGGACATGTAACCATTTTAAGATTTCGGGTCAATTTTTTTCGTTGAATGACCTGATAATCGATTCCCGTTCCTTTAGAGGTCTATACAGTGAATGAACGATGTGCTGTACTTGATAACGAAAGGTAAATTTCACCTACACATTATTTTTATAAAATAAAAATCTGGTTTTATCCAGACACTGCATAATACAGCTTGGGACACCAGTCTCCATTTCCAGATGAAGACTAACACATTTAAGTTGTCTGAAAACGTATCACAAATATTGGGTTAGTTGCATGGCCATTTTGTAGAGCATTTTAAGGGATTTTAACACAAAATTAAGCAGTTTTATTCTCCTTTAATGCTCCGGTTTGCTCCCACTGCTAAAGATCCTACATGCAAGTGAGTTATTGAAATAAAATATGTTATTTCCAATATGACCCAGTTTGTGTTGAGTGTATGTTAAACCCCATTTCTCTATCTCTCTCTCTAATAAGCTTTAAGTCTGGGAATATCATTTGGAGGATTGTTAATCGCTTACAAATTACACAATATCGTTAAAATTAAATCAACCAACAAATAGACTGAAAATATTAAACAGCTAAGTTTGTCTGTGATTGCATACTCCATGGAATCGAACTGTAACCTCCTAGCTATCACACAGTTAGTTTGTCTGTTAGTCTCCGATATCAACAATCTGATAAATATACAGACCTATATTTCGTTTTATTTTTTTGTTTTTCATACTTTTGATGGCCTCTACTACATGAAGATCTGACTGGTTGAAGTAGAAGGTCGTGTCAGAGGTCATACAAGCGGCTTTTAACCCTGTGACGTCAGACATTCGATTAATCAATCAGCATTGATATTACTAGTGGGTTACCCACAGTTCCGTGCACCCCATGACCAAAACTGGCCGAAGCAGCCTGTTTCATTGGGTAATCTCCCTCACATCATCCAGAACACGGGTTATATAACAACTCTTCCAGATCCTAGTGTAGTAAAGACAGGTAAAACGAAATTCTAACTATTAAAGTCGAAACGAAATAGCGTCTGTGTTTAATCTGATTGCGATATCGCGGCAAGTATAAGTGGATATTACCCAGCACAGAATGAACAAACACAGCCAGCTATTAACTATACATTCTGTTGTATCATTCTATATTTCAAAATACAAATATCAAATTATTATCCTTTGACCCCATCAAATATCAAATCAATATCCTTTGACCCCAACAAAAGAGAGAGAGAAAGAGAAAGAGAGAGAGAGAGAGAGAGAGAGAGATGGCATTTAACACCCACTCGACAGGAACTACATCATTTCAGGACTAACATATCGTTCAATTTTATTTGAATAATTCGCTAGCGCGTAGGGGCCTTTAGCAGTGGGAGGAAACCGGAGGACCATGAGAACCCAGAGAAAAAATTCACGAGGTTTGAAGGCAACCCTACTCCTTGTCACATATAACCGGGAAAATCGAAACCACTTAACTCCAACAAATATTCTCGACTGAACAATGCATCACACTTTTCATACAATGACCGTAAAGTACAAATTTTTTTGTCTGCTAAAAAATGAATAATAATATCCAATCAACTGTCCCGATCCACAGAACTTCTCCTGAATAATCCTTGAGTGGTATTTAGTGATTATTTAAAGCACATTAAAAAACACACACACATATGGAAAACATTTACTGATTTATAGACATATAGCATGACATTTTGACAAGTGCTTGATGACAATTAGAGACAACTTGTCGAAACACCAGTGATTGTTGTCCATATAATCTGTATTGTGTTTTTCTTCTCCAGAGCTATGGCAGACGAAACTCTTGTTTGGCTCCCAACTTGTCTGCGATATCACTGTAGAAAGAAGCAGACATACAGACCAACATTACGTCAATTCCTCTCTTGAACCGTAACTTATGACTGATTGATTCAAAAAACCATAAAAGACTACATCTATTGTAAAATACAAATATCCATTTGACCTACTGTTTTATCTTCTCTTGTTGAAATGTGACTCGTGAATGAAGGAAACTTTTTGAATACAGTGAATGTATAGCGAGAAGTAATCATCGTCTCCGTATGGATACCAACCGTTAAAAAGTGATATTAACTACTCAAATATTGATAATAATACGGAATTAACTCCTACAATTACACCGACATACTGCCAATGAAACTTCTCCCGTTTTAAAAAAATAGTCAATATTCAACGCTCGGCCTTTATGAAAGGTGTTGAAGGCTTTACTCGCCAACTGTTCGAGTTGTAAAACAATTACACTTTTTCCTAATTAACCTTTAAGTATATTAAAAAATATCAATTACTTTTCTTCTACACATTTATTTTTTTTCTTCTAAAAATTAGACTTCCATTAGTCATGATACTTCTGTTGCACTCGATTGATTCAACTTGTAAACATCAAAGAGTTTATGTTGTAAATATAGTTGACCCATTTCTAACACTTGAAAGATAAATTCTCAAGAAAAAAAAAATCTACTTTTCTGCAACCCTGGAGTTAATCAAGAGAGGACAGAGAGAGAGAGAGAGAGAGAGAGAGGGGAGGGAGGGAGAGAGAGGAGAGAGAGAGAGAGAGAGAGATGGGGTTTAATGTACACTCGACACAACTACATATGTCATAGGTCATTTCGGAAGTAACAGATCGTTCAATTTTAGTTCAATAATTTCGCTTGCGCATAGGGGTCTTTAGCAGTGGGAGGAAACCATAGGACCCGGAGAAACCCCATGAGGTTGGACAGGCAATCCTACTCCTTGTCATGTACAACCGGGGAATCAAAACCACACCAGTTGACTCAATGACAGATTATATGTTACAGTGCGCACGTGCTAACCATTTGGCCATCCAACCCCCCTATGTCTAGATATAAAACATTCACACAACATATTTACATGCATCCATTGAAGAATCCACAACACAATAATCATACACATGGCAGAATATGCATCTATATTTATCAGTCCATTTGATGCAACTATATCATTACAGTGACACAGTGGGAGACCCTGAATTCATCCCTGGTGCCCTTTTAAGGTAAGTTATATATAAAAATAACATTTTCTTACTTTAACAGTTTACGTAACTAACAAATACTGTTTCTTCCTCTTTTACAAAACCAAATGCAAATTAACATTTCACAACTTTTTCCACTTTTCAAACTTCATACTTCTGTTATGAGGGATATGTAGTCACACACCTGTACTGACATTACAACAAGGGTTACCTGTATTCACACCCCTTCGTACTTCCGTTAGAGACGTCATAACAAGGGTTACTTATAGTCAAACCCCTTTGTACTTCTGTTTGAGAAGTTATAACAACGGTTGCCTGTATTCACTCCCCTTTGTACATCTGTTACAGACGTTACAACAAGGGTTACCTGCATTCACACCCCTTCGTACTTCCGTTAGAGATGTCATAACAAGGGTTACCTATAGTCACACCCCTTCGTACATCCGTTACAGACGTTATAACAAGGGTTACCTATAGTCACATCCTTTCTTACTTACATTACAGACGTTATAATGCGGGTTACCTATAGTCACACCTCTTTGTACATCCGTTATAGACCTTATAACAAGGGTTACCTATAGTCACACCCTTTCGTACTTCTGTTATAGACCTTATAACAAAAGTTACCTATTGTCACACCCCTTCATACTTCTGTTACAGACGTTATAATGCGGGTTACCTGTATTCACACCCCTGTACAGGTAGCTAGCTCATTAGACAGATGAAGAATTAAATGGACGCAATGCGCAATACTCTATCAATGTCAAGTATATTTTTTATTATTGTTGAAGGTTGTGTAAACTACCGTTAAGTCGGTATTGTTTTCACTTCTTTGTATCGGTATTTTTACAATCAATATACTCTGTCGATACCCTGTTGATATCTTCATCTTTAATCAAATTGATTCTTACTCAACTTACAAGTCTGTTTGCCAACTAAGAATCCACAAATTTTTTATAATCGGGAAGAATTATGAAAACTAACAGTGCCGAAAAAGGTTCCGATTCGAGGCATTTTGTCTGATAATTCCACTGGACAATAAATCTACATACCCAGGGGTGCCAGTAAAGTCATACTTTGAAATAATAATTCCCATCAGCCTTTTGTTGAATATATATTAATTGTAGGCAATGTTAACATTTTAAGCTTCATACGAGCGTACATGCAACCTTCTTCAATAATGTCCATTGTTCATTGCTGTATAACAATACCTACTGTACAGAAACAGTATTTTGAAAGTCAACTAATGAAAGGAATAGAGTTTTCAAACATTATATTTGATAAATATGGAGGTTTGTTAGAATCATTAAGTTAAGATAAAGCATTTAGAAGCCTAATAAAACTAGTCCATATTTATAATTTGAAGAAAACTAATTAGGCTGTAAAGCACTCCATGGTCAGATCAAATAGGGGAGGACTGGTGGGGATTGGAGGTAGGAGGATTGGTTGATGGGTGGAGGTGGGGGGGGGAATGGGGTGGATTGGAGGAGGTAGGGGGACTGGTGGAGGATGGGGGATTGATAGATTAGGGGATTGGAGGATGGGTAGATTTGAGGTAGGGCAATTGGTGGGGACCGAGGGGGGGGGGGGAATTTGTGGATGAGGGGAATGGGTGGAGATTGGCACCAAAAATGAAAGTGAAATGAAATGGGGGTTTAACGTCCTACTGTTTGACTCTGACTGGGCTAATGAAGACGGGTCTACACCATACAGTGTGCCTATTCTTATATCGAATGCCAACTGAAAAGGGATCTTTTAAGTGCACGACAAGGTGTACACAGGACCTGTTTTTCATCCCATCCAAAGGACTATATGTCCCTTTCCAGGTCCCCTGTCTTGCAACATTGACAAGGGGAAACCACGCAGAAGGTGTGTCACCAACAATAATTGATCCACGAACATAAAACTTCAAACAGTCTTCCTGTCAATTATAAGACAAAATGTTTGTAAGACATTTCGATATACTCCGTTCTGCAAGCTGTAAATGAGCACTACATCCAACTAAATGAAATAAAATGAAATGGGGTTTAATGCGATACGTTTTGGCACCGACTGGACTAATGAAGACACGAAAATAAAATGAAATAGGGTTTAACGTCCTACTTTTCTGCACTGACTGGGATAATGATGACGATCCAACTAAATGAGAAAAGTTTTGGTAATATTCTCAAACAATCAAGGTCCTGTATATAAAGTAGATGTAGAAATAGAGTAAACTGTAAAGATGATGCTCTCATATTGTAATGATAACCATAGCAATAAAAAAAAATGCTGCCCACCTCACACTGTACATGTAACCATAGCAATAAAAAAAGATGCTGCCCTACGAAAACACCTCACCTCACATTGTACTTGTAACCATAGCAATAAAAATGACATGTTAGTCACAATATGATTTAAGACCCAAGTAAAATGTCAACAAGACTGTAAAGCCCACACCTTTCCACATGTGAAATATATTTACGATCGGGATATTCCACTATAAATAATTAACTGGTATCAAAAATTTAAAAACGTCTCAGACATCACATGCTTGCCAACAACTGGATATAAATGTCTTGAAAAACACCCAATATTTCAAAACACTTCAACGAAAATAACATGAGAAACGTCAAGTTTTCCACCAGGGTCAAGAAAAACTTCCTCATTTATTCATAAAAATAATATTTGTCATCAAGTATTTCAAACTACGAACATGCAATATGTAAGATTTAGATAAGAGATGACTTTTCTCGCTATAATAGTTACAAAATAGATAATATAGATGAAATATGTTGAAAATTTCTGTAAAATTACTTCATTCTGAGTGGAGTTATCATCGCTGGAAGAACAATGTAGTCTTGGTCGTCATGGCTACCAATGTTACGATAATAAACAAAGTCTAGTATTTAAATCTAAGTTCTTGAAAGTTGATTATGGGCCTGGCATGTAAATAAATGTCTAAATAATGATTTAAATGACATTTGATGCCAAATGAAAGATCTACATTAGCCATTACACGGTAACCCAGGTATCATTTAATCTTGTGTATTTAGCACTAATTTCTTTCACATTCATTTAATATTAAATCTCTGTTTAAAAATTTGTAAAAACCATTTAAAATCACCAAAAATCATCTAATTTGTACTTGTGTCCACACCATTCAATGGAGTAGGGTCGCCTGTCCAACCTCGTGGGTTTTCTCCGGGTCCTCCGGTTTCCTTCCACTGCTAAAGACCATTACGTGCAAGCAAATTATTAAAATAAAATTGAATCATGTGTTAGTCCCGAAATGACCTAGTTTGTGTCGAGTGGACGTTAAACCCCATTTCTCTCTCTCTCCAGACCATTCAATTTTGATAATCAGTGTCCAATTTCCAAGCAATTAATTTCTCAATCACTGTTAAAAAACAAACAACCCAATAGATTATTGATGTATAATGATTAATTTTTGAACAGTGATCAGGAAATTAAATACTTGTAAATTGAACACTCATTATCAAAATTAATCAGTCAGGATTTTTGGATGATTTTTATGAATTTTTAAACAAAGATTTGATATTGAATGAATGTGAAAGAAATTACTGGTAGATACACAAGATTAAATAATACCTGGGTTACAGTGAATTATACTCTTAAATAATGTATCTTTAAAACAGAGAGAGAAAGAGAGAGAGAGAGAGAGAGAGAGAGAGAGAGAGAGAGAGAGAGAGATGGGGTTTAACGTTCACTCAACACAAACTAGGTAATTTCTAGACTAACATATGGTTTAATTTTATTTCAATAATTCGTTGGGGTCTTTAGCAGTGGGAGAAAACCGGAAGACCCAGAGAAAACCCACGAGATTGGACAGGCAACCCTACTACTTGTCACGTACAACTGGGGATTTGACAGGCTTTATGATACAGCGCACACATACTAACCATTCGGCCATCCAACCCACCATCTTTAAAACAACAAGGAAGGTATAAACCTTGATCAATCTTAGTTTAATTCAATCATTTAGTTCAAATCATTTCTCTAACCATTATGAACAGGATATAGACATTAAAACAGATTATACAACAGTTCCATGAAACATGAGCAAAATGGATCATTTCTGATAAATTATTTCAATGGCATTTCGTATAGAAGTGAAATATACAGGGCCCGGTTTCTTGAAATCTTAACTAAAGATAAAATCCAAATTTTGATTGGCTAAGCACTAAAATCAATCTAATATTATCCAATCAAATTACTAAAATTTGGATTTTATCTTAGTTAAAATTTCGTGAAACAGGCCCCAGGTCACAATTCTATGAAATATATATTTACTGGTTACTACTAAACAGTTTGACTAGGCTTCTCTCTAGTCATCATCAAGCAATCATCTTTTCTGCATTGAGCTACGAAATAGATTTATTTGCAGAAACAGGGTTGATGAAGGAACAAAATGAAATGAAATGGGGTTTAATGTCCTACTGTTTTGGTACGACTTGGCTAATGTTTACAGGCAGAACATATTTAGATACTATGAGATATATGCTTTTATATTATATTATTTTTCAAACCCAATAATGGGCAAGTTGATTGGCTGATTGGTCAATCATTGAGGTACGTGACACCAATAATTTCAACCAGCGGCTGTCAGGCAGGATACGCCCACATTTGGCAAGAGATGGATAGAGAACAACCTAAACAAAAAGCGATTATTCGTAAAATCAAGGGCCATAATTCAGGAAGTTACCATCCGATATGCACAAATATGAAAAGGAACCAATATCTTTGGGTTATAAATATGTATTTCAAGTTTCATCAAAATTGGATCAAAATTGTGGCCTCTAGAGGGTCCACAACCTTGATATGCCATATATTTACACCATTTGCATACGAGAGGCAGCCATTTTGTATGGCAGTTTAGGTCCGATTTTCACGAAATTTGAACTCAACCATTATTAGGGTGTAACGGTGATCTATTCAAACGTTTTTTTAAATCGGATAAAAATTGTTACAACCTAAAAATGTGATTTTTCGTACAATCAAGGGCCATAATCTAGGCAGTTACGACCCGATATGCGCAAATTTTGACAGGAACCAAGATCTTTGGGTTATAAACATGTATTTCAAGTTTCATCAAAATCAGATGAAAATTGTGACCTCTAGAGTGTCCACAAGCTAAAAACATATTTTTTCGAACCGAGATCTTTGGTAGATAGACCTATATTTTAAGTTTCGTCAAAATCGAATAAAAATTGTGACCTGTAGAGTGTCCAAATACAAATTGCGGATGGACTTTCGGACGGACAGGGGCGACGACAATATACGTGAAAATGTGGGTGTATAAAAAGCCAGTCATTAAAAATTAAAAGGGTATATTATATTATTTTTATTATTATTTGAATTCAATAAACGGTTCGATAATTGCACTTAATTCGTTAAATTGAATTTTTGAATTGTCTCCGTAATGTTATTGTCTCCCCTAATTAAATATGGACTTGTTGATCCATATTCTTATAAAAAGAGACTAGACGAAAACAAGAATTTACTCTCGTTTATTCTCCCAGTAGAAATCAACTGTCTGACATCTTACATGAGAAGGACAAGTTTGACTCTGTCTACAACAACTCCATGGATTCCACGAAGGCTTCGTAAAGTTGTCGTCATGAACAGTTGACTCTGCCTTCACCAAATCAATGGATTCAAACAGGCTTCGTCAAGTTTCTTCATGAATGGTTCATGCCTGTTATTTTGTAACCAACATACATTTATTGTATTTCTATGGTCACTATAACACTCCAAATTTCTATATGGATGGACTTGGTTTTTGGTCCTATCCAAACAACTAGTTGACATTGCTGTTCTTGTATACGATACATACACATGTTCTTGTCCGTCCAGCTACTGGAATCGAATCAGGTCTTGTTGGGTTACAAATTACGACCCCTCTGCACCAGCGTATTTGACTGACGTATTAACAAAATTTGTTTAAGCTATAGAACTTTTCGTTCAACAAATAGTAATCAATTTTTTCAGAGGCGGATTTAAGGGGGGGGCGCAAGGGGCGCGCCCCTCCCCTAATTTTCGACAGTGCCCTTTTTTACTGCTGAAAGTGCCTTTTCTCAGACCCAAATATGTCCGTTCCCAACCCGTTGCAGGGATCCCAAATGACTCAAACCATCGATTCAAACACACCAGTCTGGTCTAATTAATGCTTTAACTTTCAAATGAATTCTTGTTGTTTAGCTGACGGTGCCCTAATCCTATATAGTGGCTATAGACAGACATCTTGTGGAATCGGCGGCGTATACACTCATGCCCATCACCGACGCACATGAGTGCAACTTGATGTAGCATTGTTTCATGTGTGGACAGTACAAAGTACAAGTTACAAGGCTTAAATAGTAAAGTGGCTAGGGAATAGATTCGTCTTTTTTCCCATCATAATGCCTCGCTCGCCTTGACAATTTTTGAGTTGCATGTTCAACTGGCTTTTTTGCTCGATTTTAAGGCTATTTTTCAACGATTTCCGAACGTTTACTTAGACGAAAATATCAGCCAAATAGCTTTTGGAATGGCTACAGATACAAGGAAATGACGGATAATTTTCTTGGGACCCCCCCCCCCCAAAAAAAATCCCCTCTCAGCGGCGTGCCCCGTCTCCGCGGTCAGTGCCCCCATTTTGCGGCGCCCCCCCTTTTCAAAATTCCTAGATCCGTCCCTGTTGTTTGTACTGTTCCTCAATCTTAAATTGGAGAAAGAGTGTTCGCCTACGCTGGTCCAAAAGGTTGGAATAAAATACAAAAAACTGTACAGAATAGCCTCTGTATATAAACTTTCAAGAAACATTTTAAAAACTGAATATTTTCGAATTAATTATCAAAATTGAATTCATGTTATATTTTGTGTCATTTCGAGACTAACACATGGTTCAATTTTATTTCAATAATTCGCTTGCGCATAGGGTTTTTTAGCAGTGAGAGGAAACCGGAGGACTGGAGAAAACCCACGAGGTTGGACAGGCGACCCTACTCCTTGTCACATACAACCAGGGATTCAAAACCATGCCAGTTGACTCCATGACAGATCTTATGATTCAACGAGCAGGCAATAACCATTCAGCCACAAAACCCCTCCTATGATTCTCACCGACTTTGAATAGTTTTCCAACAATTGTTGAAACTAAACATTAAATACAGAAACTTCCACTAAAACAGCACAGCTATACCTGAGCTGTAGTGATTGGGTACGTCACCATAAATAAATATCTCCCAATATCTCGCCAATTATACCACAATAATTATATATATAACAAGTCTTAACTTACTTTCTCACATTTATAGTCCCTTAATAAACGATTGTGTTGTATTTAACATGTTATATCCATTTAACATCAATAAAAAAAATAGACTAAAAAAGTTAACAAGCAGACACCATAACATCCTGGCACTTTTGAGTGCAAAAGGGGTTATCTGAAATTTGAATTTAGTCCCTCTTAACCAGTCTACCGACCGTTCTCCGGCTGATTGACAGGCCAGGATAATCAGGACTATTTTTTACAAAACATTACAGAAAACTAGAGCAATAAATCTGATTTAGAAAATCGCATGTAAGGCAACTTAACAATTGTTTTGAGAACCATGTAAAAGCAAAAGGAAAATACTTTTAGTATGCTATTCTTGTCTAACCAAGGAGCTTCCGAGATATTAATTTTACTAAACCAAAAGATGCCGCTCCTGACGGTAAGGTATAGTTCATAATAAATAAACTTAAAAAACAAAATGAACATTGCTGTAACAACAAATTAACTAAATATTACTGTTGTTCAGAATTGTTATAATTAGATTTTTTACGACTTTATTAGTCGACAGATGTGTTGAAAATTTCATATGTGATGGCTATATATATAGCCTCATTGACTATTCTGCTGAGTACTCTCGCATTGTAGGCTTAGCGAGAAATCCGTTCGGGACTAGTCACTGAAGCGTGCACATTCGCTGTGGCATGTACAACTTTAAACACAAGCAAATTTTGGCTGTGTGGGGCACCCTTAGTAGTGATAGCAACTATATATAAACATAGCAACCAGCACCTTGAGTTGTACTGATAGCAACCAGCACCTTGAGTTGTAGTGATAGCAACCAATACCTTGAGTTGTAGTGATAGCAACCAACACCTTGAGTTGTAGTGATAGCAACCAACACCTTGAGTTGTAGTGATAGTAACCAACACCTTGAGTTGTAGTGATAGCAATCAACACTTTGAGTTGTAGTGATAGTAACCAACACCTTGAGTTGTAGTGATGGCAACCAACTCTTTGAGTTGTAGTGATACAGCGTTCACTGGTAAGGTACTACAATCTCTTAATGGTAGCACCGCTGTTGCTGTTCGGGTAAAATGTTCCCTCATATCATAGGACCGCTTGCACTGTAACCCGGGTATCATTTAATCTTGTGTAGCTAGCACTAATTTCTTTCACATTCATTCAATATCAAATCTTTGTTTAAATATTGGTAAAAATCATTTCAAATCACCCCAATTCATCTAATTTGTACTTGTGTCCAGTTTAAAGCTGACTGATTAATTTTGATAAGTGTCCAATTTACAAGTAGTGCTAAATACACAAGATTAAATGATACCCGGGTTACAGTGCAAGTTTTCTAGAACAAGAAACCTGAATTTAATTCAATTTCATTTCTTGTTCTTATCAATATCTCTAGGCCAACAAATAACGCAAATTGAAAACATTGTATTGTGTTGACATGACATAAAATAATTCAATTCCCTTTCAGACAATTGAAACATCACTAAGATTCTATTGAGCTTCGTGAACTCGGAGTTGTAGACTCTTTAATCATTCTAATGCCTGCGAAGTTTTGTAATTTGAACATTTGACTTTGTGTATGGTCTATACGTAAGATCATGTGATATATGAATCAATATTCCATGAATAAGACAGCAAGTTTATCAACAGACTTCTATCATGGTAACATCACATAATTTATATTGTCACAATCTAAAACTTTAATTAAATCAAACGCTTAAAGATACAGTCCCTTACAAAAGCTTAAAGCTACAGTCTCTTACAAACGCTTAAAGATACAGCCTCTTATAAAACTTTAAAGATACAGTCTCTTACAAAACTTTAAAGCTACAGTCTCTTACAAAAGCTTAATGCTGCAGTCCCTTACAAAAGCTTAAAGATACAGTCTCTTACAAAAGCTTAAAGATACAGCCTCCTAAAAAAGCTTAAAGATACAGCCTCCTAAAAAAGCTTAAAGATACAGACTCTTACAAAATTACAAAAGCTTATAAAGATACAGACTCTTACAAAATTACAAAAGCTTAAAGATACATTATGGGAGATTAGATAAAGAGCTGGCAGTTCTCACTATAATAGTTAAAAACTAGATACTGTAAAGGGAACTTGCTGAAAATTTCAGTCAAATTGATCCACTATGAACCAAGATTTTAGCGACTGAATTTTCGGCCTAGCCTCGATCATCATTACTAAAGTCGGTAGGATAGAAAAACATAGTCTCGATTATCCATTTCATGATTTAATTATGAATGGAAGGTGAACAGTAAATCAGAACCTAATCCAATAAATATCGCAGGCTAGCGATGACATTGAGAGTTGATTATGGTCTGGATATGTTAATTAATGTCTAATTAATAATTTAGATAACATTTCAGGCCTAAAAAAAGACATGCAATTGGCAGATTTAGCTCTTGCATAATGTTATGTTTAAAAATACAGTCTCTTACCAAACCTTAAAGATACAGTCTCTTACAAAACCTTAAAGATACGGTCTCTTACAAAAGTTTAAAGCTATGCATGGTCTCTTATAAAAGCTTAAAGCTACAGCCTCCTAAAAAAGCTTAAAGATACAGCCTCCTAAAAAAGCTTAAAGATACAGTCTTTTACAAAACTTTAAAGATACAGTCTCTTACAAAACTTTAAAGATACAGACCTTTACAAAACTTTAAAGCTATGGTCTCTTACAAAACTTTAAAGCTATGGTCTCTTACAAAACTTTAAATATATGGTCTCTTAAAAAACCAAAAAGATACGGTCTCTTAAAAAACCAAAAAGATACGGTCTCTTACAAAACTTTACAGATACAGTCCCTTACAAAACTTTAAAGATACGTACGGTCTCTTACAAAACCTTAAAGCTACAGTCTGTTACAAAATTTGGCGAAGACTATGTAGAAATCAAACTCTTCTGTCCCTGATGGTGGTGCACTGAATAGCATATGCTTGTCTTTATTACCCTGGCTGGTGCAAAAAACTCATTTTATTTCCTGGAATGTAAAATGCCGACCATTTTTTTGATTGCAAGGGAATTAAGCTGATTTGGCTAAATTCAATCGTGAAATTAACGTTGCTACAAAAACTACAAACATGTTCACTATTAGTTGATTCAGTGATCAATTTTCAAGCAATTTAACCTGATTAATACATGAATTATTGTTTGATTTGTGGGGAAACTTTCCTGTCTCTAATTATACAGTTTCAATCAATCAATATACAATGTATATACATTAAATCACCTTCCCATACTCAAATGAATGGTTAGCACGTGCGTGCTGTATCATAAGACCTGTCATTGAGTCAACTGGAGTGGTTTCGAATCCCCGGTTGTACGTGACAAGGAGTAGGGTCGCCTGTCCAACCTCGTGGGTTTTCTCCGGGTCCTCCGGTTTCCTCCACATCTAAAGACCCCTATGCGCAAGCGAATTATTGAAATAAAATTAAACCATATGTTAGTCCCGAAATGACCTAGTTTGTGTCGAGTGGGCGTTAAACCCCATTTCTCTCTCTCTCTCCCATACTCAAGCTACAATCTGATGAAAATACAGATCTATGTTTCGTTTATACTTTTGATGGCCTCTTACTACATGAAAATCTGACCGGTTGTAGTGGAAGGTCACATCAGAGGTCATACAAAAAGGCTTTGGTCTCTATGACATCAGACATTTGATTAACCAATCAGCGTTGATGTTTCTAGTGGGTTACCCACAGTTCCGTGCACCTCATGCCAAACACTCACCGTAACAGACCGGTTCATAGGCTAATCCCTCACATCATCAAGAACGCAGGTTATATAACAACTCTTCCAGATTCTAGTGTTCTAAAGACAAGTAAAACGAAATTTTGAACGAAATGAAATATGATCTGTGTTTGAATCAGATTATAGTCATAAATACAATATACTCTTCCTTCATTTAAACAATATACAATATACTCTTCCTTCATTTAAACAATATACAATAGAATAAGGGATTTAACACCCTTGTAGAATAAAATGGGGTATAACGTCCAACTGTTCCGCTCCAACTGGGCTAATGAAGATGGGTAAACCCCATTGTAAAACTCTACCAAGATTATTCTGAGACTGACAAGTTCTTTTATTTACTGTTGTGTATTTGGCTGGTGATCTCGGGTGGCCGTCTAGAAACTCTGACAGGACACTATCAGGCGAGAGTCAGGTTAGTTAGCCATATAGATACACTTTTCGGTGACTGAAAGTAGAAACTTTGATGGTCTGTCAGAGTGTATTGGCTAACAGTACTAGCGTCCTCAAAATTGGCTATTTGTAGATTTTCTAGATCTCTCTGTGTATCATAGCATAGACAATTTCATCATTCAACACTAAGAAGCCCAAGTGAATAGTCAAACATCTCAAAATGTTTGGTATATAAATATAAAATAAAAATGTCTAATAAATGAGTCCTTCCCAGTCATGGTCTATGGGAGCCGACTGTTGTCATACTTTCCATGTGGCTGGTGTCGGCTTTTGGCCTCACAGAAGAATGGATAGTGGACCGTTAGACACCGTCAGTTGGACCGTTAGACACCGTCAGTTGTTTTCTGAGTTATTTTGTAGGAGTTGAAAAGCACCCTTCTCAAAATGAGTGTTTGGAGAGAGAGAGAGAAAAATGGGGTTTAACATCCACTGAACACAAACTAGGTCGTTTCGGGATCGAAATATTATTTCATTAATTTACATGTGCATAGGGGTCTTTTAGCAGTTTAAGGAAACCGGAAAACTCAGAGAAAACCCATTAAGTTGGACAGGCGACCATATTCCTTAGCAAATACATTGAGACCTAATGATGCAATGCACACACACATGCTAAATCTGCCAATTGCAGGTCTTTCTTTGGGCCTGAAATGTTATATCAACACTATTAATTAGACATTCATAAACTCTCACTGCCATCTTATGTGTCATATTTTCACTGGATTTGAATCCAAATTGCTGTTCATCATCGCTCATCAATGATTTAATCCAAAAATGGATAATCGAGACTATGACTTCAGTAATGATGATTGAGGTTAGGCCTCTTGGTTCAGAGTGGAGCAATTTTCAGCATATCTAGTTTTTAACTCTTATAGTGAGAACTGCCAGCTCTTTATCTAATCTTCCATAATGCCACAGAGCAATCAGACTAAATGTTCAGTGCTATAGAAAACGATTATTATTATTATTATTTAACCATTCAGCCATGCAACTTCCATGAGTGTTTGGACAAGGAGAATTATATATCATTGTAGGAAGTAGCACGTGAGAATCATTAGTAGATTGACGGTTTCTAGATGAAGACTGGTGGTGAATAAACGATGGTGCTGTTCTATTCACTGTACATATTATAGTAATTCCTTCAAAATGTCTACTGGGGGTTGGATGGCCGAATGGTTAGCAAGTTCACGCTGTATCATAAGGCCTGTCATTTGAGTCAAAGGGTGTGGTTTTGAATCCCCGGGTGTACGTGACAAGAAGTAGGGTCGTCTGTCAAACCTCGTGGGTTTTCTCCGGGTTCTCTGGTTGCCTCCCACTGCTAAAGACCCTAGGCGCAAGCGAATTATTGTAATAAAATTATACTGTACGTTAGTCCCGAAATGACCTAGTTAGCCTCTCTCTCTCTCTCTCTCTCTCTTTACATATATTATAGTAATTGGTTGAAAATGTCTCAACCAGATACTATCTGGTATCTTTACAACAACGTCTGTGGTCCAATAATAACGTTAATATTTTTCACAGGAATGTGTCTTACAAAAATAAATTTCGGGTAAATGAATCTGTATATACTTAAAAACAAATACTAAATATTTCCTAGTCATTGGTTTGTTTTTGCCAGAATTTGTGTTAGCAACAATTAGCAAACACCATCTTGCCAAAAACATTTTCTGCATTCATACAAGAGATCCAAGTGCCTTAATCCGTTAAAAGAACAAGTAAGGCCCCCCCCCCCGTTACTAAGGCTCAATTTGGGTGGTCTAGGGCCCAGCCTAGTTAGAAATTGCATCTTCATTCTCCTTTTTTACAAATTTGGGGGTGGGTTGGCGGGAGAGGTGTGTGGGGGGGGGGGACACCCACCAGGACTCCCCATTGTTGGTTCTTGCCCCTTGCGAATTTTTGCTGCAGCATTTCAATGGAGATCTGGAATTTCTAGACTTTCCCCTCCCCAGGATTAAAATCCTGGATCCACCCCCTGTACATCAATATTTCTGGGTTATATGAACATGTAAAGTTGTCTATGACTGAGTACAGGGTTAGGGTCAGGGTTAGAGATGCTTATCACAGGATATTGGCTTCATTCAATGTTTGTCCACTCTTACGGCTGACTGGATAGTCTGTATGTCTTCCACACAGAAGGTCATAGTTTTAACTCTTGGCACAGACAAGCAAGCGCGTTAATTAAACCACTGTTTCACTCTACACTCCAACTATCTTAATCTCAACCTGTCAATCTGTGATAAGTTCACATGGCTGTACTTTTCTACTTTTTTAAGACAATTAGAAGTAAAAGATAAATCTTGTGAAGTGGGTTGCGATGCGAGAAGTCAGTTAATTAACTTGGAATAATGGACGTGGATTGTAATTAAGACAATGGAAGATTATACGATGATTGCTTCAATTAGATATCTGGACAGATAAAGTTAAAATGGCCACCCTATACTCGACTGATATACATGTACAATTATGATACATTTTCTGTGTTTATTGCTGCATTACTTTAAGTGATAAGAACTGAAATCAAATGAAGATTCACGAGTACTCTAATATTTAAACTATAAACTATTCATTTGATATAGCGCTAATTTTGATAATAATCTTCAATAGCGCTGTACATAATGCACTACATGATCAGAAATTGGTGAAGAGGTGAGTCTTGAGGGCATGCTTGAATTTTCAGATTTCTTAATGTCGTTCGGCACCGCATTCCACCATGTTGCTCCAATGACATTAAAGGCACGACTGGCAAACGTTTTTCGCTTCACCAATATTTACACCGTAAAAAATATTAAAACCATATTTGGATATGAAAACTGTGATTTGTAATATCACAAAATTCTTTTTTAAAAACAAAATGACTGCGATGACGTGTAATTATAATGTTCCACCATTTTGTAATTCATTAACAAATTTGAAACTGTTGTTAGTTTGGGAGTTGATGGCTACACAAGGAGCTGCGCCAAGGCTGTAATATTTGTGACTGTCGTTTGTCTGCTTGTCTGTTGGTTCGGGAGATGAAAAGTATATGAGGAACAGCCCGAGACTGTGATATTTGTGACTGTCTGCTTGTCTGTTGGTTTGGGACTTGACGGCTACATGAGAGGCTCCTTGGCACTGCAATATTTGTGACTGTCGTTTGTCTGTCGGCTACATGAGGGGCTGCCCCGACGTTATAATTTGGGGTATACAGACATAGGCCTAATAGCGCTGCACCACCACTTTGGATTTCAGAGTTATAATGCTTCCAGTTTCATAAACCTCTTATATGGAAGCATGCCAGGACATCACTTGTGAGATGCCAGGTAAATGGCTAAAAGTCCACTTATAGTGTCCCTCCCGAATACAGAATATAATCCAGTGGTTAGGGCACTGGAAACTCAACTTGAATGTACCAAGTATTTTCCTAATCTGGTTCCCAGTTCTGATGGTTAGAAGCTGCATTACTGACCAATATAGAGTTGCCTACTCATTTGAAAGGGACAAAAGGTGCACATTAAAGATCCCTGGGACAGGTAAGTGCATACTAAAGATCCCTGGGACAAAAAGGTGCACACTAAAGAACCCTTGACAGTTGGAATTCAATGACAAGTAGCCATGGAAACAAAAGAATTGTTCTCCCTAGGTTTCCAGCTTGGTTCCCGTTGTCAGGACAGTTGTCTAGTCGTTCGGAAAGGGACGGAAAACCGAGGTCCCGTGTACACACTGGCGTGCACGTAAAAGATCCCTTGACAGTTGGAATTTGATATAAGAGTATAGGCCGTAGTGCCGCTGTCCGAGCAAAATTTCCCTCATAGCACACTGTATGTCGTATGCCCGCCTTCATTTGGCCAGTTCAGAGCAGAACGGTAGGACGTTAAACCCCATTTCATATCATTTCATTGCAGTGCAGAGGGGAAAATAATTAACCACATGTTAGTCTACAAAATGGTGTTGGTACATGTACGTAAACAAGAAATCAAGACGTTAAAAGCTGTTGTATTAATATCTTCGACAAGAGAAATGAAGGCATTATCAGTGGTAATGACAGCGCTCATTATAGATAACACTCGTAAAAACAATCAACTAATCAATACTGATTAAATGATTGGCTATCATTGTCCTTGATATAACATAACAATAATATAATTAGCTCTCTGACCTTGGTCTACTGCTACAAGCAGAGAGAGACACAGAGAGAGACAGAGAGAGAGAGAGAGAGTTTAACATCCACTGACTAATGTTTCAGAGAGAGAGATAGAGAGAGAAATGAAATGAAATGAAATGGGGTTTAACGTCCTACTCTTCTGCTCCTAAACTGGGCTAATGAAGACGGGCATACGCCATACAGTGTGCTATGAGGGAAATTTTGCCCGGGCAGCGGCGCTACGGCCTACTCTTATATCGAATTCCAACTGTCAAGGGATCTTTTACGTGCACGCCAATGTGTATACAGGACCTTGGTTTTTCGTCCCATCCAAATGACTTGACAGCTGTCCTTGTCAGACCCTCCATCCTGCATCACTGACAAGGGGAAACCACGCCGGAAAATCTGAATGATCTTTCTCCGCTAATGCAGGGATCGAACACCCGACCTCCAGGCTAGCGAGCCAGTGTCTTACCCACTTAGCCAGTGATCCCCAGAGAGAGAGAGAGATAGAGAGAGAGAGAGAGAGAGAGAGAGAGAGAGAGAGAGAGATTGTGTAGTCTATCCAACTCAGTTTTATTCACAATCCATAAATGTGAAACTATTCCCATAACTAATTACGGAATTCGGGAAGGGGATCCACAACTTAAGCATCAAGGTTCAGAGTGAGAAAGAGTGAGAGAGAGAGAGAGTTTAACATCCACTCCACACAAACTAGGTCATTTCTGGACATGGTTCAATTTTATTTCAATAAATCATTGCTCATAGGGATCTTTAGCAGTGGGAGGAAACCAGAGGATCCGGTGAAAAACCCACGAGGTTGGACAGGCGACCCTACTCCTTGTCACGTACAAGCAGGGAATTGAAACATGACTCAATGAAAGACCTTATGATTTCATGCTCACATTTTAAACAACTAGACCACTGAACCACCCTGCATCATAGATGTTGTTTTTTATTACAGATTTAAGGTCCAAAACAATAAATATGATATTATGGACAGGTTGATTTAATTAAATTATTTACACTTAAAAGGTTGAAAATTGGTAAAAACACAAAAAGAAAAAAGTCCTTGTAAATCAAAAAGTCAACTTAAAACACACTTATAAAAACGCTGTCATGAGAAGAAAGAGAGGGTCATCTTCTTTCTTTGTCATAATAAAAACAAGTTTTAAAACAAGACGTCCAGCTGACTGATGTTTGGCATCATAGAGGCTCTTCCCCACCCTCTCTCATTATACAGGATGTTAATAAAGAGAGAGAGAAATGGGATTTAACGTCCACTCAACACAAACTAGGTCATTTTGGGACTAACATATGGTTTAATTTTATTTTAATAATTTGTTTGCGTGTAGGGGTCTTAAGCAGTGGGAGGTAACCGGAGGACCAGGAGAAAACCCACGAGGTTGGACCGACGACCCTACTCCTTGTCACGTACAACTGGGGCATCGAGGATGCTAATAAACTGATGTATATGACCAAATGTTTATATATCAAGTAGACATAATTAGAAAGTCTTAGTGAAAATAAATCAATGTTATTTTTGGTATGTTAGGAGTATGTTACGTATAAACATATGTTAGTTATATATATATACTAGTAAACTGTTGATATATATATATATATATATATATATATCCTAATAACAGACATTTTTATGGTTAACAATATCTAGGTTTATTATCTGCAAAGTTTGAATGAGGATACTTTCACTGTTATGGTTTAACATCATATATTGTGTCTTTATATATTGTGTATATAATATTATACTAATAACAGACAACTTTATGGTTAACATCAGGGACGGATCTAGAAATTTTGAAAAGGGGGGTGCCGCAAAAAGAGGGCACTGACCGCGTAGACGGGGCACGCCGCTGAGAGAGTTTTTTTTTGGGAGGGGGGGTCCCCCCAAGAAAATTATTTTCGTCTAAGTAAACGTTCGGAAATTGTTGAAAAAGAGCCTTAAAATCGAGCAAAAAAGCCAGTTGAACATGCGACTCGAAAATCGTCAAGGCGAGCGAGGCATTATGAAGGGAAAAAGACGAATCTATTCCCTAGCCACTTCACTATTTAAGCCTTGTAACTTGTACTGTGTACTGTCCGCACATGAAACACTGCTACATCAAGTTGCACTCATGCGCGTCGGTGATGGCGTAAGTGTTTATGCCCCCCCCCCCTTGGATCCGTTTCTGAACATTCACTAGCTTTATTAACTGCAACATTTCAATTAGGATACTCTTACTGTTATGGTTTAAAACCGTATATTATGTCTTTAAATGGCTTTCGTCTTTTAATTGTTAATTAGTTTATTGTTACCCTAACCCTATCTTTCTGTAACATGTTTAATTTATACACCCGGAGCCTTTCCTTTTGAAGAAATATACATTGGGTGCTTCCCTGCAAAGATCCTGAGTCTTCCTCTGGCAAGTTTCGGAGGAAACATTCGTCTACGATATCACCCTTGGTGGAAGTGGACGTAAAACTATAGGAACAAACAAACGTACGTTGGATTTATATCATTGCTTGATAACGGTGAGAGTATCCTAATTGAAACGTTGCAGTTATTAAACCTATTAAATGTTATCCATAAAACTGTCTATTATTAGTATATCGCTTCATTCAATGTCCTTTAACGATAATATACTAGTAAACTATTGATAAATAGACACAACTAGACTAGACGGATTATACCAAATGGAGGTTAGGAGCAGTGATTCTATTTTTGCCAGACATATAGGAGACAGACCACCATTAAATTTCACCATCTTGGTACCCACAAATCGTAGTTCGTCTATTTATAACAATTCTCTCTCTGTCTCTTTTCTCCCCTTTTGCATGCCCATTTTTGTTGATTATTTGGTCTACAATGGATGAAGAGGGTTTGAATTAACATTTCCTACCAAGTTTTGGTAAATATTCATGATTTAGAGGCGAAAGGCTAACCAAGTTATCTGGTTGGTTACGGTGATATGTACAGCGAATAGTTACATGTTTTTCAGTAGGCTATGCTTCTTCAAGGTGTGACAAACATTTTGGACCCGACTGACAGAGAGAGGGACACACACACAGACAGAGAGAGAGAGAGAGAGAGAGAGAGGGGGGGGTTAACATCCACTCAACACAAACTAGGTCATTTTGGGCATGGTTCAATTTTATTTCAATAATTTGCATGCACGTAGGGGGTCTTTAGCAATGAGAGAACTCCTTGTCACGTACAACCAGAGAATCGAAACCATGCCATTTGACTCAATGACAGACCTTATGATACATTGTACAACATGCACGCACTAATGATTCGGCCATCCACCCTCCCTCCCCACCCTCCCCGATTGTCACGTACAACCAGAGAATCGAAACCACGCCATTTGACTCAATGACAGACCTTATGATACATTGTACAACACGCAGGCACTAATCATTCGGCCATCCACCCCCCCCACCCTCCCCGATGAGAGAGATCATGATTCAGGTTATTCAGAAATTAAACGTAAATTATGCAAGAGCTAAATCTGCCTATTGCAAGTCTTTCTTTAGGCATGAAATGTTTTCTAAATTATTAATTAGACATTAATTACCTTATATCCAAGCCATAATCAACTCTGGATGGCATCAGATTTCTCTGATATTAAATAAATTAGAACAGTTCAGCCATATTTTGATTTAAGCTAAAAATGAAAGAGCGAGACTTAGCTTCGAACAACCAGTATGATAGTTGAAATTATTGCACACGTATTGTCAAACCTTCAAAGGCTAATATCTTCGTTCGCAATAGAGTAATTTGAATGAAATTAACAAATTATTCATTTTACATTATCTATTTTTGAACTATTATAGCAAGAATGGCTAACTATTTATCTAAATCCTACCTAATGTATCTTTACAAATGTTTTCTTTTCGTTAATTCGTTGCTTTGATGTGTCACAGTTGGAGAAATAGATGATATAATTAAACCAGTAGTTTCTACTGATATAAATACCAATATTCTATTACATAGATAAACACAAGAAATTCTGTTATATACTTGTTAAAGCAGCTAAATCACTAATATTTGGGACCTAGGAATTACCACGAGTCACAACGCGTATAATAATGTAATATGAATGTACAGTATATACATGTAAAATGATTTACATTCAATCGTTTCTGCTTTTACTCTAATTTCAAATCAGGTATGTTTGGCGAAATACACCAGATGTTCCAACTGAATGTCAATCTCTAGCGTCTGGTTATTCCAGTCTACATCAAAAGTATGTATTGCGCATGCACTCCAGATAAGAATATGGCGTCACCGTTTGTCTAGCCTTGTTCTTCGAGTCCCTTGTTACAAATGGCGCCGAAACGTATTCTGGTACGTGACTCGTGTGCCAATGGTAAAATGTTTATTTTGTCTTAAATATTGGACATCAGAAGCCCATCTTTTCCAGGTAAGATCATAACATCAATGTTGATTTAGATTGACAAATAATTTGTGTTTTCAATGTGAAAGACTTTGGATGATATTGAGTTAGAGACTTAGCTAACTTTTTTTATACATTACAATTTTCAAAAATGCCCTTGATATGTCTGGTACGATTTATACACAAAAGTATAACAAATGTAGGCCCTACGATTGAACCCTTAAGGTTAGAAAACATCCCTACTCCTTGACAGAGAGAGAGAGGGGGTTTAACATCCACTGACAAAAACTAGGTCATATGGGGACAAACTAGTCTGGCATCCATTCACTTGATTTGATATAGGCCTATGTTTATTTTTTGCAATGTCTATATTCCATCTTGTAGATTTTTGTTTTTATTTCAATAATTCGCTTGTGCGTAGGGGTCTTTAGCAGTGCGAGGAAAACTGGAAGACCTGGAAAAAACCCACGTGGTTGGACAGATGCCCCCTACTACTTGTCACGTACAAGCGGAGAATCGAAACCACACCACTTGACTCAATGACAGAACTTATGATCCAACGTGCATGTGTTAAGCATTTGGCCACCCAAAACCTAATGCATACAAGCCAGAGATAAAACCCACAAGGTCAGGGAAACGACCCTTGACACAAGCATGTGGTCGTTATGAGACTAACATATAGTCATTATGAGACTAACATGTGGTCATTATGAGACTAACATGTGGTCATTATGTCAGGATAGTGGCATTTCCTTGTATTCTTTTTCAAGGGATCGTTTATATGGAATATTAAAATAATTATACATGTAACCCTGTTTTTTGTCCTATCCGAACGACTTGAAAACTCCTATGACAAGTTGGAAGTTGGCATGAAAGTTATCTACCTTTGGTTTTGGGTAAATTCCCAGAGAGGGGAAGGTCTGGTCAAGGGTAAATTCCAGGGGAGGGGAGGGTCTAGTCTGGTCTAGTTTTTGTTAAAACAGAAAAATAATATAATATAAATGCAATATTTTAGAAAGGTAAATATTTGACTACAGAATCCTTTAAATAAATGTTGACATCACTACACCTTATTTGGTGTTTTATGATTACAGTGCAATAAGAATCTTTTCATACAACTTGTGGACGACTAATATATAAAGTCAACCGTCTCCTTCAATTTATTGCTTGTTTTTCTTCCAGATTAAAGATACATTATGCAAGAGCTAAATCTGCCTATTGCATGTCTTTCGTGTGTGTGAAATAGCTTTATCTAACGTCCGCTACCACTGAGGTGATATCACAGACAAGCAGGTCTTTCTTTAGGCTTCAGATGTTATAGAAATTATTAATTAGGCCTTTATTTACATGCAAGCTCAAAATCAACTCTGTAGACCCACGGATGGCTTGGATACAGTTTGGATTTAAACAGTCGTCCATTTAAAATTAAATCAATAAATGGCGGACCAAGCTAATGTTTGCCGTTAGTCGCTGATGTCACTACCGGAAACTGGTGATAAAAGGCCTGTCAAACGAGGCTACCATAGTAATTGAGCATGTTACTTGATAATTGGGAATATGTGGGTGGAGTTATTGTCTGTCAATCGAACGATCGCCAATTCTCATAGACGATGCAGACACAATTGAAGCCTATTTCTAGTCCAAACTTCCAACAGTTACAATTCCGTTCAGAACAAAGTAATTTGACTGAAATTTGCAACATTTTCTTTTTTTAACATCTTTTTTTGAATTATTATAGCAAGAATAGCCAACTCTTTATAAAACTCTTTAAAGCGATAATTTCATATTTTCTAAGAAAGTCAAAACATAATCATTTATATGTCTTTTGCTCAATAGGTTATCAACTCACTATTATACGACCATGGGCATTATTTCCCACCCTTAAAAATCATTGACACAGGAAATAATAACACAATTACCTCCCTTGTTTTCCTATTGCCTCCATGCATTAGCTACCTTCAAACATTGGAATTTGAAGTTAAAAATGATATTTTTGCCAATTTCTCAGCTGGCAATAGTGACTTACAGGATAAATAGGATTATTCTTTAACAAGGTAGGACGGTTTATGGATACCATCTATTTTAAGGCTTTATTTTAATAAATTTTAAAAATATAACTTAAAAATATGAAATTGCAGCTTTAACTAATATATCTTTAAAGTAAAAATAGAACCATTCATAATTTATTGTCTCACAAATTATAAAGTATGATATATATTGTCTTTAGGGTAAAAGGAATTTAAAACAAGGAGACTGGTCTACGAGTATGATATCACCCTGAGTGGACGTAAAACAAGGAGACTGGTCTATGAGTACGATATCACCCTGAGCGGAGGTGAAACAAGGAGACTGGTCTACGAGTACCATATCACCCTGAGTGGAGGTGAAACAGAGAAATGAAATGAAATGGGGTTTAACGTCCTACTATTCTGCTCCGACTAAGCTAATGAAGATGGGCATACACCATACAGTGTGCTATGAGGGAAATTGTCCCCGGACAGCGGCACTATGGCCTACTCTTATATCGAATTCCAACTGTCAAGGGATCTTTTATGTCCAATGTATACACAGAACCTCGGTTTTTCGTATCATCCGAATGACTAGACAGCTGTCCTTGTCAGGCCCTCCGTCCTGCATCACTGGAGGTGAAACAAGGAGACTGGTCTACGAGAACCATATCACCCTGAGTGGAGGTGAAACAATGAGACTGGTCTACGAGTACGATATCACCCTGAGTGGAGGACGAGGTGAAACAATGAGACTGGTCTACGAGTACGATATCACCCTGTGTGGAGGACGAGGTGAAACAAGGAGACTTGTCTATGAGTACGATATCACCCTGAGTGGAGGACGAGGTGAAACAAGGAGACTGGTCTACGAGTACGATATCACCCTGTGTGGAGGACGAGGTGAAACAAGGAGACTGGTCTACGAGAACGATATCACCCTGAGTGGAGGTGAAACAAGGAGACTGGTCTACGAGAACGATATCACCCTGAGTGGAGGTGAAACAATGAGACTGGTCTACGAGTACGATATCACCCTGAGTGGAGGACGAGGTGAAACAAGGAGACTGGTCTACGAGAACGATATCACCCTGAGTGGAGGTGAAACAAGGAGACTGGTCTACGAGAACGATATCACCCTGAGTGGAGGTGAAACAAGGAGACTGGTCTACGAGTACGATATCACCCTGAGTGGAGGTAAAACAATGAGACTGGTCTATGAGTACGATATCACCCTGAGTGGAGGTAAAACAATGAGACTGGTCTATGAGTACGATATCACCCTGAGTGGAGGTAAAAGAAGGCCTCGAGTTTCTCATATTATGTTATTTTATTATTCTGTTTTAAAATTCAAATCAATATTTTGATATTCATTAATGCTTGGTTAGTCATTAGAGGCAGGCAGCAATTAACCTGTCAGTCAAATTATGACAGGCTGGATAAACTCCATGACTGGCTTGGTTTCGAATCCCCGTTTGTACAAATGTACGTGACAAGGAGTAGGGTCGCATGTCCAACCTTGTGGGTTTTCTCCGAGTCCCGCGGTTTCCTCCAACTGCTAAAAACCCCGACGTGCAAGCTAATTATTGAAATAAAATTAAAACCATATGTTAGTCCCGAAATGACCTAGTTTGTGTCGGGCGGACATTAAACCCCATTTCTCTCTCTCTATTTGGATTGAATCAGTAAGTACCAATAGAAATGAAATAACGTCCTACTGTTCTGCTCCTACTGGGCTAATAAAGACGGTGTGCTATGAGGGGAAATCCATTTACATGCACACCAATGTGTGAAAGGAGCTTGTTTTTATGTCCAATCCGAATGACTAGAACGTGTAAAGACTGTGTAATTAATGACACATGTACATAGAAAAATCCTCCATGAAGAATAATCTGGCTTGTAGGGGGGTTTGGGATGGCCTGGTGGTCTTGAGAAAAAATTGATTTGAATAATTTATGGACCAATTTTGTTTTCTAACATCAATTTTCTATGAATTAATAGGATCACACTGTGATTCAATTTCATGGATGCAAAGCATTAGTTGTAATATCATATACGTATCATTAACTTTTCTATATATTCATTTATCACTAATGTGTTAGGAGAGAGAGAGAGAAATGGGGTTTAACGTCCACTCGACACAAACTAGGTAATTTCGGGACTAACATATGGTTTAACTTTATTTCAATAATTCGCTTGCGCGTAGGGGTCTTTAGCAGTGGGAGGAAACCGGAGGACCCGGAGAAAACCCACGAGGTTGGACAGGCGACCCTACTCCTTGTCACGTACAACCAGGGATTCGACAAATGTGTTATGGCTCTTTAGTTCTTATAGAAATTGAAGCAAAATGAAATTGGGTTTAACGTCCTACTGTTCTGCTCCAAATGGGCTAATAAAGACGATTATATGCCATGTGGTGTCCAAACGACTAGAGAGCTGTCCTTATCAGACCCTTCACCATCCTGCACCACTGACAAGAGAAAACCATGCCGTAAAATTCTGATAAACTTTATCGGCGATTAGCGGGCACCATGGTTCCCTCGATCTTACAAACTTCATCTTTAATATATCCAGTACCGGTAAGCATTTGTGTGAATCCATTGTACAATGTCCTGACTCGACCGAAGAAATAAAATCTAATGAAAATCATTAAATTTATTAAAATATAAAGACTATGTCTTTAATTCCATATATATATATTGAATAAAGAACTTATATGTTGTGGTAGATAAATACAAACAATATTGGTTAGGCCTATAGTTAAACCAGTTAATCTAGTTTAGGCCTATAGTTAAACCAGTTAATCTAGTTTAGGCCTATAGTTAAACCAGTTGATCACTTTCAGTTTCATTCATAATTAATAAACAACAGTTGAAAACTTCACCATTTTCATTGAAGATTAGTCAAAGAAATCTGGTATGTATATAACCGTGGTCTATACAAATAAATAATTCACAGTGGCGTGTGTTAAACAAAACCTATAATATACTCAACTCCACGTGTTACCATTCATTCAACCATCTCCCGCCATTTCTCATCACGTGCAAATCGTCGAGTTTAATAATGGAATAATAAACAACGCGAGATAAACACCAAACGGTTAGTTGGTTTGATAGTTCTATTAGACTTGCATTCATCGTGACTAAAACTCGATTCAATTCAATCTTACTTCATTCACGGATATTGATCCTCGGATATCGACATAGACTCAGTTTATTTCACAAATTTTTAGCTCTATAGTTATAGACCGAATCTCTTAGATATTATTTATAAGTAATCGCAGGACCGATATCCACGCATTGAATGCATGTTCAACTACTGTGTGAGATGTGTGATGGTACGTGCGTGTCTGTGACGTTGATGTTGGTAGTAATTGAAGACAGAAATTGAATTTGCATAAGATGACTTACCCGCTGAACCATACGATGTTGAAGACTGGAGGGGACGTCTCGATAAGGACCTCTGGAAAAATCGCTTCTTCTCTCTCAAACGGCGCAAAGATTGGCCCACTGAAAATATACACGAAAAGTTGGCGCACAAATTGTTTAAGTTAATCCGTTTTGGCATGCAAAGCATTGAGTATTAATTGAGAACCATTAAACTTACTTCTAAACACAACTGCTAAATCCCTTCATTATTCCAATCGCCGTCTGCTCGCGTTCTTCACAGCGCATGCCTCACAGACTTCACGAGATGACAAGGTCAGAAATCGGAGAATTTAAGGACTCGGCGTCCACTTTGGTTAATCCGTTTGATTCCAAGGAACTGGAAGTGTTGAAATACTCCAAATGTAAAGAAAACAACAACACGCGTTGATTGTATTAGTACTGAAGACTGGTAGAGCTGATATACCGTACACAACACGGAATCAACTGCTGCTTGCCGGTGTATTTAAACTCGATCAACTTGGACGGGATCAATACTCTGCCCGGTTTATTTCTCCTGTAATGTTATCTCTCAATGAACTTCCACCATCTACAATATACGGCGACACGCATGAAATAAATCGCCCAAATTATCTCCGATATTTTCTACCTGGTTGGAACGATATAATATGTCATGTAGGCCTACTAGAGGCTGGAATTCGTTGTTTTTGTTTTTGTTGTGGGGAATGTTAAATGAAACGCGAGAAGTGAGTAACTATTGGGGTAATTACCGAACATATATATATATATAGAGAGAGAGAGGGAGATTGATCAAGGTAGAGTAGAAGTTGATACAGTGCTACTCTTTCTGAATTCTAGCCAAATAGGTGTTTTTTACTATGTGCGTGTGTGTAGGCCTAAACGAGGCACCACTTTTCGTCTATAGTAATACAGGTACGGAGGTATATTGTTAAAGTCAATATACTGCTGCTGCTGCTGTGTACTGATAACGATATCGCGGGTTCGCTTGGTACCTGGCTCCGAGTTCTCAAAGCGAAATGAAATAAAATGAAATGGGGTTTAACGTCCTACTGTTCTGCTCCGACTGGGCTAATGAAGACGGGCATACGCCATACAGTGTGCTTTGAGGGAAATTTTGCCCGGGCAGCAACACTATGGCCTACTCTTATATCGAATTCCAACTGCCAATGGATCTTTTACTTTCGCGCCAATTTATAAACGGGTCCTCGGTTTTTCGTCCCATCCGAACGACTAGACAGTTGTCCTTGTCAGATCCCCCGTCCAGGACCGCTGACAAGGGGAATTCACGCCGGAAATTTCACAAAGCATTCCCAGACTTAAGTTAAGTATTTAGTCAACTTTCAATTACTGTTTATGAGAAATATCTTTGATCCAGAAACACAAACCTTTGCACATAGTTTCTTATTGATGTATTTGATACATTAAAACAACAAAGGTTTTTATAAAGGGCTATATTTTAGTTAACTTAAGGCAAACAATTTTGAGTAAATTCTTAAGTGAAGTCGGAGAATGCTTTGTGAACTCGGGGATTGGTTTTCCCCGTCACGGTACTTTTTTAAGTTAAAAAGAACGCGATCCTAGATCAAGAAGAGGGAGAGAGAGCGCGCGCGCGCGAGAGAGAGAGAGAGAGAGAGAGAGAGGGAGAGAGAGAGAGAGAGCGAAATGAGATGTAACGTCTACTCGACACAAACTGGGTTATTTCGGGACTAATGGTTCAATTTTCTCCAATAATTGAATTGTGCGTTAGGTTCTTTAGCTGAGGGAGGAAACCGCGTGACCCGAAGAAAAACCACACAAAGTTGGACAAACTACCCTACTTCTTGTCACGTACAATCTTGGGATCCAAATCACGTCACGCCATTCAAAAGGAGAAGCGGGGTGTCTCCACATGACTAAATAGATTCATTTTCCCGCCAAAGCAACGCTGAAATCTGATACTCGACGAGCCGACATTTTTGTAAAACGGATACGTCCTATACTGTTCTCTATAAACTGGGTGTGGAGTGTGTGGGGGGATTGCGAATAGTTAATGCGTGCGCATTACATCATAAGGTCTGTCATTGAGTCAGATGATGTGGTTTCGATACCCGGCTGTCCAACCTCGTGGGTTTTCACCGCCTCCTCCTGTTTCCCCTCACTTCTAGAGACGCCTCCGCGTAAAAGAATTATTAAAATAAAATTGAACCGTATGTTAGTCCCGAAATGACCTAGTTTGTGTCAAGTAAACGTTAAACCTCTCTCTCTTTCTCTCTCTCTTACAAGGAGAATTTTGTCTGGACAACGGGCGTTGTGTTTAACGAGCTGCTAATGGTATACACCCTCCCCCTAACAATTACACGGGTGGACATCGGCTTTTCGCCCCCTCTCAACAAGTTTCCTTACTGACCCACAATCCACCATCCACCCCTGACGAGAGGCAAGCGAGGGTCCCACATGCGAGTACCATACTCAAGGAACCACGCCAACCCGGGAACCAAACTAAACTGCGACGAATAGCTACACAACACGGCAAAGTGATTAGCACAATCATAGAAAAGTCGTTTTCTAATTTAAGCCGATATTCTCCCTTCTTCTATTTCAACCAGTACTACTATCGGTTATCTCTTGTATCTCTTCACATAGAACTCCGCTACCATGAAATATGCTGCTGCAGGAATTGTACGGGATTTAATGGGGCTAAATCTATTTGTTAAGGCCAACTCAATTTTTGTCAAGGTTGCTGGGATGTAAATAAGGTTAGAGCACATGATTGTTGGCGGGATTGTAGGTAAGGGGCTAGGTTCAGGGTTAGGGTTGGGATTAGTGCTAGCCCTGTCTACATCTCGTGGCCTATAACGAAAAATTGAGCTGGCCTTATCATTTAGCACTAACAATTTAATGGTATACTGTTTGCTAAGACTAACGTTGGGGGGGGGGGGGGTACGTAGGTTGGCTGCTGTTGGGTCGACCTACTGGGATGATTTGAGCCCAATCAATCATTGTAAATATTTGTTTCGGAAATTCCTTTTGGCTCGCTACGCTGTCAGCCCCACCCCTCCCCTTTCCTCGACACCACAGTCCAGATATGAATTTCTATATAACGAAATACATATTGACTGCCCATAGACAAAATTGGTATAATTCATACTGGTATGTCGGTCTACACTAGCACCCGGTCCATGTCACTAGCTGCCCGTAATGTGAGGGCGCCATGGCAATTAAAGTTACTCGTGCGATTTGGGGCGCTTAAAAAGCAGTACTGTATTCGGTTTCTTGTGTAAGTTGGCCGAATAGTCCAACGGATTCGCCTTAGAACACTATTGGTTTAACTCCCTACTGTTCTGCTCCGTCCGGGCGTTCGAATCCCCGGTTGTACGTGACAAGGAGTAGGGTTGCCTGTCAACCTCGTGGGTTTTCTCCGGGTCCTCCCGTTTCCTCCTACTGCTAAAGACCCCTACGCGCAAGCGAATTATTGAAATACAATTAAACCATATGTTAGTCCCGAAATGACCTAGTCTGTGTCAAGTGGACGTTATACCCTATTTCTCTCTCTCTCTCTCTGTCCGTCCGGGCGTATGAAGACGGGAAGTTTGTTTTAATTGAACTTGGTGATATTTGCTGAAATATATGGATCGGAGCACACATCACCAACTCAACAATCGATCGCGAGTTCGTGTTCATAAAAAGTAGTCCTATGAAATCCACAGGGGGGTTCGAACTTGGATTTTCTTTTGGACTACTTACATCTTATAGACGTCTATTCTTTATAAGAATTCCTTGTGTCAGTATTGGCGTTGAGAATTTATTTTTCTTTATTTGAGAAGCGACTAGTAATCGATTGACAGAATACTGTAGTTTTGATTAAAATTGTGATATATCATAGACAAGATTTCATCTGGATTAATAATACTGACACCACACCTGTAGCTACACCTGTGATACTATTACCTTTTACATAGAAATGAAATGAAATGAGGTTTAACGTCCTACTGTTCTGCTCCAAACTGGGCTGAATAAACAGGTCACAATTCTATGGAATACAATTACTGCTTTTTACTGAGCGACGTTTCGACTTGGCTTCTCTAGTCATTATCAAGCTATGATAAAAAATGAAAATATGACAGGACAATATATACATGTACACAACAATGCTTAGTTAATGCATTGGCCGAGAAAGTTCATCCAGATTTTCCGGCGTGGTTCTCCCTTGTCAGTGATGCAGGACGGAGGGGCTGACAAGGAAAGCTGTCTATTCGTTCGGATGGGACGAAAAACCGAGGTCCCGTGTACACATTAGCGTGCACGTAAAAGATCCCTTGGCAGTTGGAATTCGATATAAGAGTAGGCCGTAGTGCCGCTGTCCGGTCAAAATTTCCTTCATAGCACACTGTATGGCGTATGCCCGTCTTCATTGGCCCAGGTTAGGAGCAGAACAGTAGGACGTTAAACCTCATTTCATTTCATTTCGTAGGGTATGTATGTATCAAGGTAGAAACAAGGAGCACCTCCAGTGTTATGGCTCATTCGTTTACCTTGTAGTCCCAACCCACGAGGCATTGCCCAATTATTCGTTTAACCTGCCCAGCCAGGGTCTAAGTGAAGTGTAAGCAATGACGAATTGGTTAATAGCCTCTCAAATGAAAGACAAAATCATGTGGTGCCAATAAGTTTTTCAACACTATTAAATCACAATGACCATACCTGTCTAGGTGGGTTGGGTGGCCGAATGGTTAACGCGAGCACGTTCCATCATAAGGTCTGTCATTGAGGCAAGTCGTGTGGTTTCGATTCCCCATTTGTTCGTTTGTTCGTGACAAGGTGTAAGAGTCGCCTGTCCAACCTGGTTGGTTTTCTCCGGGTCCTCCAGTCTCCTCCCGTATTAAAAACACCTACTGCAAACGAATTATTGAAATAAAATTGAACCATATGTTAGTCCCGAAATGACCTTGTTTGTGTCGAGTGGACGTTAAAGTATTTAGTAGTAATGAGTTAGTAATGACTTGGTATTGGGTAATATTGAGTTAGTATTGGATAGTATTGGTCTAGTAATGGGTGGTACTGGGTAATATTGGGTGGTATTAGGTAGTATTGGGTGATATTAGGTGGCATTGAGTGAATATTGGGTAGTATTGGTCTAATATTGGGTGGTACGGGGTCAGTATTGAGTAGTATTTGGCTAGTATTGGGTGGTACTGGGCCAGTATTGGGTAATATTGGGTAGTACTGGGTTAGTATTGGGTAATATTGGGTAGTATTTGGGTAGTATTGAGTTAGTTTTGGGTAAAATTTGGTAGTATTGATTCAATCATCCTGCTGTCCTTCAGTATCTTTCAGCGACGACAAAGTTTTGAAGAGAACACTAGTCCACTATAATACACCATGCCCGCCCCCACCCCACGAACAAATAAACTCTTCTATTAAGTACAAGTACAAGTTTTCCATTCAAGGCCTACTTTGTTATTTTGCATTGAAACATGTAACTGATATTTTACACGATTTGCAATTTTCAGAAATTCCTTTGGGAATGTGATTTTTTCTCTCGACCTTTTAACAGGAAGTCTGTCATTTATCAAATTCTTAGTGAAATCATGCTAAAGGGTTTTGGGATATATATGACGCAATCTAGTGAATTGGTATAGGACTTTATAGAAAAGATAAATAATTAAACGCGAGTCTATTCTTGTGGCTGTTCCGATGGGACTATTCTATTATATTGAGGGCAACTCCCCTATCTTCTGGAATACCCAGTCCGATGGTATATTCTGTTGTGGAGGGATCAACTCCCCTATCTTCTTGAATACCCAGTCCGATGGTATATTCTGTTGTGGAGGGATCAACTCCGCTATCTTCTGGAATACCCGGTTCGATGCGATTTTATCAATTCCACTATTTTCTGGAATACCCAGTCCGATGGAATTATTCTGTTGTGGAGGGATCAACTCCGTTATATTCTGGAATACCCAGTCCGATGGAATTATTCTGTTGTAGAGATCAACTCCGTTATATTCTGGAATACCCAGTCCGATGGAATTATTCTGTTGTAGAGATCAACTCCGTTATATTCTGCAGAATACCCAGTCCGATGGAATTATTCTGTTGTGGAGATCAACTCCGTGATATTCTGGAATACCCAGTCCGATGGAATTATTCTGTTGTAGAGATCAACTCCGTTATATTCTGGAATACCCAGTCCGATGGAATTATTCTGTTGTAGAGAGATCAACTCCGTTATATTCTGGAATACCCAGTCCGATGGAATTATTCTGTTGTAGTGATCAACTCCGTTATATTCTGGAATACCCAGTCCGGTGGAATTACTTTGTTATAGAGAGATCAACTATCCACCTTCCAGCACACGTGATAGGTGATAGGTAATTAACCAGACCGTTCCGGGGTGGATCATGGTGCTTACCGAAAAAATTCAGTTGTATTTTTTTAATTTGATGTCGCCATTGTCCAGGGTAAAGTCCTCGCAAGGAACAGCGTTTAGTCGTTCGTATGGCGCGATAAATGAAATGAAATGAAATGGAGTTTAACGTCCTACTGTTCTGCTCCTAACCTGGGCTAATGAAGACGGGCATACGCCATACAGTGTGCTATGAGGGAAATTTTGCCCGGGTAGCGGCACTATCGCCTACTCTTATATCGAATTCCAACTGTCAGGGGATCCTTTACGTGCATTCCAATGTATACACGGGACCTCAGTTTTTGGTCCCATCCGAACGACTAGACAGCTTTCCTTGTCACCCCCTCCGTCCTGCATCACTGACAAGGGGAAACCACGCCGGAAAATCTGATTGAACTTTCTCGGCCAATGCAGGGATCGAACACCCGACCTCCAGGCTAGCGAGCTAGCGTCTTACCCACTTAGCCACGTGATCCCCGTATGGCGCGATAAACCGAGGTTTAGGAGGAATCCGAGACCGGCTGCGCGCCGTCAAACTTGGAAATACGCTAAACACAGATAAAGCGAAAGCCTAGCTCACAAAAAGCTGTAGTCCCTACGTGTTACTACGGCAGTCTACGGGAAAATTTTAGTTATACCCGCGCGCGAGGCTTACGCGTCACGAGCGTATGTTCGGCACCGTAGAAGACTTTTGGAGAGAGAGAGAGAAATGGGGTTTAAGGTATACTCGACACAGACTAGGTCATCTCGGGATTAACACATGGTTCAATTTTATTTCAATAATTCGCTTGCGCGTAGGGGTCTTTAGCAGTGGGAGGAAACCGGAGGACCCGGAGAAAACCCGCGAGGTTGGACAGACGACCCTACTCTTTGTCACGTACAACCAGGGATTCGAAACCACGCCAGTTGACACAATGACAAATCTTATTATACAGCGCGCGCACGTGCTAACCATTCGACCATCGAACCCCCTGGCGGAGAGAGAGAGAGAGAGATACTTGTACAATGCATGATAGGACAAGGAGTGGGGTCGCCTGTTCAACCTCGTGGGTTTTCTCACTTCACCTGTGTGGACTTGTGACCTTGCTGATTGTTAGAACTAGCCTAGCTCACGACCTGTCGTACGTGTTTTGACACGCACGGGTAGCAGTAGGGTTTGGTAGCTCGCAGACCAGCCGCAAGAAACTGAGGGACAATTTTATATGTGCAGGTCCATAAAGTCTGTCATTGAGACCTAGTTTCTGTCGAGTAGACGTTAAACCCATCTCTCTCTCTCTCTCATACAACTGAGATGAAATCAATTCTTATAACCAGGGTATTTATCCTTATTTAAGATATATATATTTTTACCAGACCCGACCTCAGGGAATATATTGCATCTAATTTTATATATATACCGCTATATATTATATTATTGGGTTTGATATTCGTACATTATACTATATTTCATGTTTTAATCGACCAGAATATCCACTTTATATCAAATAATTTGATTTGCTGTCCAATTATAGAGAAAACCTCCTCAATAGATCTTGTTGTAAATGAATGGCGGAGCGATCTATCGCGTGTGTTGCTGATCATAGGAGTCCATCGTCCGTGAAATCCTTGAGTTGAAATGAAATGGGGAGTAATGACCTTCTGTTCTACACCACCATCATACAGTGAGCTATGGGGGGATTTTGGCTTGACAGTGGCTTTTTTGCTTACTTGTGGTCGACTTTTAACAGTTAACTTTGCTGTTACACGCAAGGCCGACATATTACGCACACACTGACGTGCACGTAAAATAACCATTGGCCGTTGGAAATAAAAACGTCACTGTCCAGCCAAAATTCACTCCCAACTTATATAGTCTAGAACAATGCGTGGTTTCAAACGTAATGCTTGGTTTCCACTATCACGATTCGCGCTACGATTGAAATCGTGGTTTTAATCGTGGAGTGATCGTGGTCCTATCAGGTCTTATCATATATTGAGGTCAGTCGTAGCAATCGTGTTGATCGTATCGAAACGTATCCGAACGTATCTGCACGTCGTGGACTCGATAGGGACAGCCCTATCGTAACGCATCACACGACATTGTGAACCTAGCATTACAATCAAACCGTCTACTAGAGGAAATGAAATGGAAATGAACTGGGATAATGAAGACGGGCATACGCCATACAGTGTGCTATGAGGGAAATTTTGCCCGAACAGCGGCACTACGGCCTACTCTTATATCTAATTCCAACTGTCAAGGGATCTTTTACGTCCACGCCAATGTGTACACGGGACCTCGGTTTTCGTCACATCCGAACGACTCGACAGCTGTCCTTGTCAGACCCTCTGTCCTGCATCACTGACAAGGGGGAACCACGCCGCATAATCTGGATGAACTTTTTCAGCCAATGCAGGGATCGAACACCCGACTTCCAGGATAGCGAGCCAGCGTCTTACCCACTTAGCCACCATGACCCCCAAATGAAATGGAGTTTAACATCTGCATCGACTAGCGTATGTCCGTCTTCATTAGCTCAGTCGGCGCAGAACAGTAAGACATTAAACCCAATGTCATTTCATTTTCATTTTAATCTGAGTATACGTTTGTTCTCAGATATAGATAATATACCCGTCTTCAAGAGAGATATATTCCTTTGTAGTTCTAGATATAAGTTGGGTATATAATTAAATATAACGACTATGTTTTTATAAACCTAACCCGTGTAGAGATTTAACAAAGGATTCGCGATTAAATATAAATAATTAATTTACAACATAATTATGACGGCTGTGGAATGTCCCAGTTCTTACAGTTTACAGTTTCTCTGATATGGATATCTGCAAAAAAATCAAACAACAAAATGTAGAGAGAGAGAGAGAGAGAGAGAGAGAGAGAGAGAGGTGGGGTTTAACATCCACTCGACACAAACTAGGTCATTTCGGGACTAACATATGGTTCAATTTTATTTCAACAATTCGCTTTCGTGTAGGGGTCTTTAGTAGAGGGAGGAAACAGGAGGACCGGGAGAAATCCCAAGAGGTTGGACAGGCGATCCTATTCCTTGTCACATACAACCGGAGAATCTAAAACACGCCAGTTAACTCAACGACAGGCCTTATGATACAACACGCACGAGCAAACCATTTGCCCCCTCCCCTTCACTCCTGATGGCAATAGAAATGAAATGAAGTGGGGTTTAACGTCCTATTGTTCTGCTCCGAATGGGCTTTGAGGGAAATTTTGCCCGGGCAGCGGCACTATGGCCTACTCTGATATCAAATTCGAAATGCCAAGGGATCTTTTACGTACACGCCAATGTGTACACGGGACCTCGGTTTTTCGTCCCATCCGAACGACTAGACAGCTGTCCTTGTCAGGTCCTCCGTCCTGCACCACCGACAAGGGGAAAACCACCTTGGAAAATTGATGACAGTAGACAACCAGACTAAAGACTGAAGGACTGGGGAAATACATATATTCTGATGCTGATTGCTGATGACAATAGACAACCAGATTAAAGGTTGAATGAAGCCTCTCACTATTGGATATTAATTATAATAACGAATTCTATGTGTAGCCAAGTTTATAACATTGATTATAAAGACCGTATAAAAAGCTTGTAAACATGAGCGACTATTGACCCAGCAGATTGATCTATCAACTCTGTCAACATCAAGAGAATCACGTGGCTAAGTGGGTAAGACGCTGGCTGGCTAGCCTGGAGCTCGGGTGTTCGATCCTTGCATTGGCCGAGAAAGTTCATCTCGATTTTCCGGCGTTGTTCCCCCTTGTCATTGATGCAGGACGGAGGGCCTGACAGGGACAGCTGTCTAGTCCTTCGGATGAGACGAAAAACCGAGGTCCCGTGTATACATTAGAATGCACGTAAAAGATCCCTTGGCAGTTGGAATTCGATATAAGAGTAGGCGATAGTGCCGCTGTCCGGGCAAAACTTCCCTCATAGCACACTGTATGGCGTATGCCCGTCTTCATTAGCCCAGCATAGGAGCAGAACAGTAGGACGTTAAACCCCATTTCATTTCATTTCAACATCAAGAGACAGTTCTCTGGTAAGAGTGGCGAAATATGGAGTTCAGCATCGCCGTTTACTAAAGGCTCGGCTATAATGATGATCGTTAATCGCCACAATTAGCGATTTTGGCAGGAAAGAGGCAGTTATCTGGTAAGTGTGGCGAAATACGGAGTTCAGTATCGTCGTTTACAAAAGACTGGGATACAATGATGATTTTCTTTTTAATGGACAGAAAAGAAACCCGGAGAAAACCGGTTAGACAGGAACGAACCCATTATCAAAGATAACATGTCTTATGATCTAACCAACCCACGTGACACAAATAATCGGTTGATAAATCTCATATCAGGTGTTTGACAGGGTTTATGAAATGAAATGAAATGAAATGGAGTTTAACGGCCTACTGTTCTGCTCCTATACTGGGCTAATGAAGACGGACATACGCCATAAAGTGTGCTATGAGGGAAATTTTGCCCGGGCAGCGGCACTATCGCCTACTCTTATATCGAATTCCAACTGCCAAGGGATCTTTTACGTGCACGCCAATGTGTACACGGGACCGCGGTTTTCCGTCCCATCCGAACGACTAGACAGCTTTCCTTGTCAGCCCCTCCGTCCTGCATGACAATCATACTACCTCATATAATCTATAACACTATAGTATACTATGGTTTGTGACGATGTTTTACTGGGATGCAACCTTTAATAATATATTTTGGTTTGTGACGATGTTTTACTGGAATGTAGCCTTTAACAATAGATATTGGTTTGTGACGATGATTATACATCATAATTATAATCTATAACACTACAGTATAGCCTAGTTTGTGACGATGTTTTACTGGGATGAAGGCCTTTAACAGATATTGGTTTGTGACAACGATTAGACATCATAATTATAACCTTTAACACTACAGTATATCCTGGGCCCTGTTGCACGAAATTTTAACTAAAGATAAAATCCATATTTTAGTAGATACTTCAATTTGATTGGCTAAGCTCTAAAATCAATCTAATATTATCCAATCAAATTACTAAAATTTGGATTTTATCTTAGTTAAAATTTCGTGAAACAGGCTCCTAGTTTGTGACGATTTTACTACAACATGCAATATATAACACTATCGTGGTTTATGATGATGTGTTACCGGGATGTAACTGTTTTAACGTGTAAAGATTCGGTCCCAAATTATACGGGGTGTTTGACCTAATAATTAATACATAATACCTTCACCTGTATTAACACAATCAACTCTTTTGTGGGTGGGATCGAGGGATCGGGAAGAACAACCATTCTACTTTCAATTCCACATTTTATGTCTACTGCTAACTGAAATCCTGCTTTGTATTTGTGATAATTACGTTTTACAATGGCCGAGTGAACAGGATTGAGGGAATTGTGCCCGGGCAGTTGCGTTCCCAACTATTCTACTTTGAATTCCACAATTGATGTGCACTACCAAATTTTATAATGGGCATCGGTTTCCATATCTCCCAAATACAACTTTTAGACAACAATAAACTGAAACCTTGCATTCATGAGTTAATATATGTAGGGAAGAGAATGGTGCCCAGGCAGTTCCGTTTGGTACTATTTCTCATGCATGACTAACTTGTGACGTCAGTAGGAGAAATTGAACCAATGCTTTCATCAATTAATATCTGTAATTAAAATACCGATTTTCAAATTTCAACTTTCAAGGGATCGGTTATGTTCAGATACGCCGTATCTATAAGCGGTCGGAATAAGATGCACAGTATCAATAAGCCATCGGGACAAGACGCACGGTATCGATAAGCCATCAGAACAAGACGCACAGTATCAATAAGCCATCGGGACAAGACGCACGGTATCGATAAGCCATCGGGACAAGACGCACGGTATCAATAAGCCATCGGGACAAGACGCACGGTATCGATAAGCCATCAGGACAAGACGCACAGTATCAATAAGCGGTCGGGCCAACACGCACGGTATCAATAAGCCGCCGGGACAAGACGCACGGTATCAATAAATAAGCGGTCGGGACAAGACGCACCATACCAATAAACCGTCGGGACAAGACGCACAGTATCAATAAGCCGTCGGGACAAGACGCACCGTAACAATAAGCCGTCGGGACAAGAAGCACGGTATCAATAAGCGACCGGAACAACACGCACCGTACCAATAAGCCGCCTGACAGTTAAGCGTGGTACCATAAAATTCTGGACCGAATCCAAGTTTAGAATGTTTTGAAGGGGGGCTTGCAAATTAGTGGATATAAATAAGCCAACATATGGATACAATAAAGGGGAATAACGCGTCACTTATTGAATTAATAAAATTAATAGTTATTGTTTAAGGTCCATTTCAAAGGAATATGACTTTAACGTATAACTTGGTAAATGAAAAAAAAAATAAAACCATTAATCGTGACATTTAAAAACTTTGAAAACAGGAAATAAAAATCGAATGTGTTGTGTACGTCTTTGAAATCAATCTATTTTATTTTGTGTGTAATAAAGGAAAAACCTGCTCGTATGTTATTATTAAATTGTAGTTTTTATTTACAGATGAACTGGTTACAAATTGGATTACTCGACCTTTCTACAGTCTGTAACCAATCGCCCGCTGCTCTCATTTCCTCTCTCACCGGGAGATTTCTAATCAAAACAATGGAATAATACATCTTACAAGGTACAGTTTAACCTCGCTATGTCGAACTTCAAGTGTAATTTTATTCAAGATAAGCAAACTTCGAGTACAGAGAGAGAGAGAGAGAGAGAGAGAGAGAGAGAGATGGGTTTTAACGTCCACTTGACACAAACTAGGTCATTTCGGGACTAACATACGGTTCAATTTTATTTCAATAATTCGCTTGCGCGCAGGGGCCTTTAGGAGTGGGAGGAAACCGGAGGACCCGGAGATAACCCACGAGGTTGGACAGGCGACCCTACTCCTTGTCACGTACAACCGCAAATCCGAAACAACGCCAGTTGACTCAATGACAGACCTTATGATACAGCGCGCACGTGTTAACCATTCGGCTATCCAACCCCGCTATTCGAGAGAAGCGGAGTCGGGCTACGCCATCAGGAGCTAATTGAATAGGACGCAACGACGCGCTGTGTGCCATTGTATTTAAAACGCCTTTGAGTTTATCGCCCCTCTTTATATCGAACTCCACGTGCATTTATATTGGAGACAAGCTAATTTCGAGTTAACCGTGGTATGAAAACATCGTCAACTTTAATATATTAACAGGACGGTTGTATAATCTATTATTGATTTCTCATCAATTCATTTCGAAAATCCCTTGATTCAGACTTGTAGGTTAATTAACTTCTACAATAGAAGAAGATTTATCTCTTGTAGTTAAATATAGTTAAATATAGTGAAATGCAACAATCGCCCGGTAATTTTGAGAGTTAGGAAACTCAACCACTCGGACGCAACACTACTCTTTGTTACTTACAAGACTGGGGTCGAAACCACGATATTCTTATGACGTAGAGGAGACTGCTGTTACTCGTTCGCTGTTTGGGCGGAAATGAAAAGTAATGAGGTTCAACTTGCTGCTGGTCAGCACTAACTGGGCTAATAACTCAATGAGAGAGAGAGAGAGAGAGAGAGAGAGAGATTGACCCCCAGAGAGAGAGAGAGAGAAGAGAGAGAGAGAGAGAGAGAGAGAGATGGGGTTTAACGTCCACTCGACACAAACTAGGTCATCTCGAGACTGACATATGGTTTAATTTTATTTCAATAATTCGCTTGCGCGTAGGGGTTTTTAGCAGTAGGAGGAAACCGGAGGACCCGGAGAAAACCCACGAGGTTGGACAAGTGACCCTACTCCTTGTCATGTACAACCGGGGATTCGAAACCACGCCAGTTGACTCAATGACAGGCTTTACGATACAGCGATCACGTGCTAACCATTCGGCCATCCAACCACCCACTGGGCTAATGAAGATAGGTTTACGACTTACAGTGTGCTATGAGGTTAATTTTGCCAAGACAGCTCACTGCAGACATGTCCATACCAGACAAAAATAGCACAATTTTCTAGTCAAGGTTTGTTTTCTTTGGAACAGACTCTCTCAAATAAGCTTGTGGACCACCCTGAAATTTGCCTTAAATCAAAGATGGCGGCTAAAAATCCGAAATGGGCACCAGATAAGCTAAAATGCTTTTTCTGAGAGTTGTTAATCTTGTTTCAAATGAATTTGGCCTATTATGGTAAAGAAAGATAATTCAGCCATAAAATATATAAATCGATACTTTCTTAGCAATTAAATCCAAGATGGCTGCCGGGGCAACTTCCGTAGTATGAAAATTGCTATAACTCCAGTGCTGAGTGTGATAGGATTATAATTTTGGTGTCCACCAGTCATAGGTTTTTAAGATCAAGGAATTCATGTTTCACTGAAATCATTAGTTCATACAAAAATCCATAATAGATAATACAATAAACTTTGATTCAATTTCTTGGTTTCCAAAGTCTGGTTATCATGACAACTAGCTCAATATATCATCTTCTTAATCCTGGATATACTCAATTCAACAGTTGCTATAAGATCCTGGATCTACCCAACAATTGCTATAAGGC